>NC_133785.1:4592889-4623694 GCF_003597395.2 Chelonoidis abingdonii | reverse complement strand
ACGAAGTGGGTATTCACCCACGAAAGCTCATGCTCCAAAATGTCTGTTAGTCTATAGGGTGCCACAGGACTCTTTGCTGCTTTAAAAGAAATACTCTTCATGGTACATCACATAGTATAAAGAAGTTTGTAACACAGCACAGGGTTAGTACTTGGCTATTAGATTTGCCCTTGCCATTATCTTATGCTGATCAGTCCCTAAAAGTCTCTCCCCTCGTGACACTATAGACTACAGTGAAAGCTTAAAGGAAAAATGTTATGTAACAGGACACATTAAAATCATTATATCTAATCACAAAGAAGATTGAATTACACAAATGCCTCCTAAATAGAATAAAAAGGAAATGTTATCTGAACAATTTGACGATACAGCTTTGTGATTTCCAGTGTTTTCTAATGGAGGAAGCTAGTTTTTTCTCGACCCTGCTTTGTGTGATCAAACAGGATCGTGTTGAAAAGGAATCTTTAAGAAGGCAGTCCCCACTGAGGGAAGACAAGCTTATTTAAGGGAGACGTTCATCTAGGTGCCGAAGACCTGCACAAAATCATAAACACTCTGCAGTGGTTTGCATGAGTACTGGTGGAATGGCTGTGAAGTTGTGGTTCAATCTCAAGTCCAGCTCATACTGGAACATCCCGTACTCTGTGAGGGAAGGGGGGGCAGAGGCAGGTAGCACTGGAAGATTCCCCTCTGTTAGCAGAATCCAAAGTTACTGCCTTAAGGCATCTTTGAGTCCCCATGACACTTCCAGAGTATTACAGAGGGGACCTATGATGGGTTGAGGTTCCAGCCATATATATATATAGAAGCTATGGATCATGTACTAAATTGCCTATCTCACTTGCTTCAGCAGGATTCTGATAGGGCAAGACAAGTCAGAAGTCTGCATTATGGGGTCTGTGGCAGCTGATTCTCTATCTCATCCCTTCCTGCAGTGCTTGCTGTTCATTCACATGGGCTGTCTGCCATCCCTGTCTCAGGCAGGAGTGTGAGGGGGACAATGATGGGATCAGGCTTTGTTCCTTCCCCCTATGGTCCTATTGGTCATTTCAGGGGATGCAGGGAGCTGATTGGCTCCTTGGCATTGTGTAGGAAGTCTCTCAGGTGCAGGAAGCCTAAATTGGCACCCAGACTTCCTGCCCCCTCTTCCATCCCCTAGACAGATGTGCTGGATCTCTTGGATCATCTGTGTGGTCAATTGCCTTTCTTGAGGTCTGGCAAACAGTTTTATGGGGTTTTTTACTCAGCATCCAGGCTGTCTGGCCTGGCTGGGGATACAAGCTGTTGTCACAACCTTTAAAGGGTTTCCAGAGCAGATTGCAGGTTCATATGCATCGCTTGAGTGCCTGAACCTCAGCCCGGGGAGTTATTCAGGCATTGGTCCTGGCCACTGGTTTGGGATAAAGGGAGTGACAGTCTCTGCAGCTTGGGTTCCCCCATCTTAACACCATACCTCATATGAGTCTGAGACATGTGTCCTGAGCCCATTTCCTTAGCTGGTGGGTAAGGGGAAATGACCTCCTCCTCCCATTTGCTTCTGTCAATGGCTATTGTGGTCATGCTGAAATCCACAGTTAAGCTCTTCTGTTGTCTGTTTTTTGAAGTGCCATTACGCCAAATTAATTTGTTAATGAACACTTTTGTAAGGTTGCAGCCTCTGCGTTTAACCCATATTGTTGTGTCTGTGTCTTACTGTGTTCATCTCCAGGTCAATAGTGGTGTTCGGTGAATTTCTTTCATACTACTACAGATAAAGAAAGCAAGATTAAGACTGTAAACTCTCAAGGCATTGTCTCTTCTGTGTTTATACAGGACAGACCATTTTTGTCTGGTCCCATTGTTTGATTTAAAAATAACTTTCTTTGTAATGTTGCTAGAATACAAGACTTGTGGGTGAGACTGTATTTATAGTCTGAAAACACACAAACAATGGTCTACCTCAGTGGTTCTCAAACTGTGGGTCGTGACCCCATTTTAGTGGGGTGGCCCAGGTGGTGGTAAACTTGCTGGGGGCTGGGGCTGAAGCCAAAGCCCAAGGGCTTCAACCCTGGGCAGCAGGGCTCAGGCTTTAGCTTCACCTCTGGGTGCCAGGTCTCAGGCTTTGGCTTCAGCTCTGGGGCTGACATTACAGTCTGCCTAGGGCTGAAGCCCTCAAGCTTCACCCCTCCACACACACCCATCCCTGGGCGGCATGGCTCGGGCTTCAGTCCCCCTTCCCGGGGTCATGAAGTAAATTTTTTTGTCAGAAAAGGATCTCGGTGCAATGAAGTTTGAGAAATCCGGGTCTAAGTATATCATTTAGATTTTGATAAAACGTTTGGCAATAGATATTGAACACTATATTTATTGGGGATTAGAAATTCTAATAGATACATGCCCAGACAGGTTTATCATACAGCAGTTACATTTAAATATGTAATTGAAGAATATGGGGGTTGGTAGTAGGTGTTGGTGTCTGTTGCCATGCGCAACACTTGAAGAAGCTATTTGTGTCCCCACTGAATCTTTGGAACTATATGGCATTGTAGATAAAGATGCTGACTGACTCTTGTTTAAATATTAAAAGACAAATTGACCGATGCTGTTACATCTAATTTGATAGCTGTCAGGAACATTATTTCCCCCTATGTAGTACTTTGCAGTGGAGGCCTAATGTCCCCTTTTTCTTTCTGCTGGTGAATGGAGAAAGACAATGAGCTCACAGCAAAGTTATAGTTAAAGCTTAGCTGAATTCAGGTTTTCATAAGACTCTTTTGGGCTCAGAATAGACTGTGCTGCACCTGTTCTTCAAGCTCCATGTGAACACATTAGATCAGAAAAAATCTAATTGGACACAGGCCTTTGTGCCAGCCTGGATGTTACAGTGCATACATGATCCACTTTGCAAAAGACCTGCACAAGCAGGCATGTGTTCCAAACTACTTGACAGTGACTAACCACTAAAGCCAGTGCAGACTTCCTCTGCTTCCTACGCAAAAGGCCCTTGCAAACTCTATAGAAACTGAAGATGGAAAAAGACCCTTGGGGTATCTAATCCATTTCCCTGCCACTGCAAGGTTATCCTGCACCACATATTCTACTGTCCAGTGCCGTTTTACCATCTCATATACTGGTGCTTTCGCCCCTTCCCTTGGGAGATTATTCAATAGCTTAGAAATAGCTCTGATTATTTTCAAGTTTATTTCTTGTATAGGTACTAAGTGGAAATTCTCTAGCATTCTTTGGACTAGCCTTCCCCCTACCATAATATCTTTTATCCTGATTCTTTGGGGACCGTTAGGGTTGCCAGATGCCTGGTTTTTTTTTACCAGAACCCCTGGTCAAAAAGGGACCTGGCAGCTCCGGTCAACACCACTGACTGGACCGTTAAAAGTCCAATTGGCAGGGCTGGCACGTTCCCTACCCAGCTCCATGTGGCTCTTGGAAGCAGCAACATGTCCTCCCACTCATAGTTGCAGGTGCGGCCAAGGAGGCTCCACGTGTTGTCTCCGCCCCACCCTGACCACCAGTTCTGCAGCTCCCATTGGCCAGGAACTGTGGCCAATGGTAGCTGATGGGGAAGCGCCTGTGGCTGGGGGCAGCATGCAGAGCCATCTGGCCGCCCCTGCTCCTAGGAGGGAAAAGGACATGTCGCTGCTTCCAAGAGCCGCCTGAGGAAAGAGCTGCCCGAGCCCACACCCCCTCCCATGCCCCAACATCTTGCCCCAGGCCAGAGCCCCCTCTCGCACCTGAACCCCTCATTTCTGGCCCCACTCTGGATCCCGCACCCTCAGCCCAGATCCCATACCTCCTCCTACACCCCAACCCCCTGGTGCAGCCCAGAGCCCCCTCCCACACTCCAAACCCCTCGGCCATACCCCCAAGCCTAGTTCCCCCTCCTGCACCCCAAACTCCTCATCCCCACCCCAGAGCCCGCACCTCCAACCAGAGCCCGCACCGCAACCCCCCTGCTCCAGCCTGGTGAAAATGAGTGAATGATCGAGGGTGGGAGAGGGTGAGCGACAGGGGGGGTGTTGGATGGAGGGGGGAGGGCCTCTGAGAAGGGGCAGGGCAGGGTGCGTGGCATGGGTGTTCGGTTTTCTGCAAATAGAAAGTGGGCAATCCTAGGTACAGTCCATGGTTGTGTTTTCTTTATTTGCGCTACCTATGTATTGGACCAATCCTTTTTGCTGGTTCCTCTTCAGTGCTTGCTTCTGGTCTGCTGAAGTGGCTAGTGTCTTTTGCCCTGTTATCCTGTTTCTGCTTCTCATCAAGAGCAGAATAACCACTGGAGTGGTTGAGAGACTCCCCTGATATTTGCTTTCTCTTCTTATTGTTCCTCATAGTTACCACAATGTACAATTTTCTTTTTGGTATCCCAACTGAGGACTCTGTCTGAGGTTTCCTTCTCTTTGTGCTGCCTTCCTTTTGGTTTCCTTGTTTATTCAAATGCCTGAAACTGCTGTTTAAGTCCATCTTGTCCTTCAGTTAAATACAGATTTTGTCCTACAGACCTTCATCTAGAAAAATGAATGTAGCACAGCTTCCACAAGGGGTTACTTTGATTCTGTATCCATTCTTTATCTCAGTAATGTTATTTTTTCAGAGAAGTTACTTCACATGTTTGAGACTTACCAGCGGCCCGATGTTCCAGCCTCTTTCACTCAGAGCTCTATTGAGAAGTTCCCCTGTTTGCTGTTGACAGAATTTGTGGAGTTACAGCCTGGTCTACCTATGTCAGCTCAGACCCTTTATTATTAACAATACCCATGGGCCTCTAGTTGCTTGCTTATCCAGCCCCACCAAACCTTGTCTAAACTAGGGGAGTTTTCTAAATATTTCCCACCAGTACTAACACTAGTTCAGCCCTATTTGTATTTGCAACAATGGCAGCTGTAGCACAGACAGGTTGCCAGCTACTGTTGCTGTCATAAGCACCACATTGATTAGATATGCTCTGAGCAGAGTTAGATGATATGGTGGTTAAAACTCTGGAAATGAACTGGTGTTAGTAGCAGTGGGAAATTTCTAGAACATTTTACCAGTATAGACTGATCCTTTCAGCCAAATTGCTTCACAGCCCCAGAAACAGTTCTTGAATCTTTCAAAACACTATAGCAGGGGTTGGCAACCTTTCAGAAGTGGTGTGCTGAGTCTTCATTTAGTCACTCTAATTTAAGGTTCCTCGTGCAGGTCATACATTTTAATGTTTTTTAGAAGGTCTCTTCCTATAAATCTATAATATAATATATAACTAAACTATTGTTGTATATAAAGTAAATAAGGTTTTTAAAATGTTTAAGAAGCTTCATTTAAAATTAAATTAAAATGCAGAGTCCCCTGGACCGGTGGCCAGGACCCGGGCAGTGTGAGTGCCACTGAAAATCAGCTCGCATCCTGACTTTGGCATGTGTGCCATAGGTTGCCTACCCCTGCATTATAGAAATCTTTAATAGAAAAGTGGAGTAGGGGAATGGAAACAATTCATCGCACGCTAAAATCTTTCTCCTGAGTCTATGTTTCTAATTATTTGAAGAGTCTACCTTTCTCTGTGTCTGAATTTAGAAAGAAAACATGCTATTTTTAATGAATCTATACTCCTGCTACTTGTGACTGGGTTCCAAGTCCCTAAGGTCACAACACGTTCAATGTCATTCTGCACAATCAAGGTTCCACTGGGGCCGCACGCTAATCAGTGTGGCTTAGTGTTTCATTACCATCTCTTCACTATGCACAGCATATTGTCCCTGCACAAAGATGCTGAGAGACTGTTAAATATTTATTTATAGTAACAAGGGCCAAAACCAGTTAATACAGATTGTAAAATATTCAGTTGAAAGTAAGACAGAATCATGATCACAGAGCAGGCTGACACTTCCACATGAAGACTGTGTTAAGCAATAAACTAAATTACTAGTAAATTAAGTTCACCCTGTTCAATTGTCAAACTAACAAAGAGCCACAAGGCAAACATATGTAAACCACCCCCTCAAAATTCATTACTATTCACAAATCTTGAACTGTGCTGAAAGCAAACAAATTACAGGGTGGAAAAAGCACTTAAAAGGCATTTTAAAGCTATGTATGTTATGTAGTTAAAGGCTATTTGGACAATATGGTTTTCTTCTATTCTTGAAGAGCTGAATTTTGCATACACAGTGCTTCTACCTTTCTTGCTGTCACTCCCTAATAAAGCCCAAGTTATTTCTGTAAACATATTAATCTCAGCACCGAAACTGAGAAAGTACAATCAATTTACAGCAATACAATCTAGTGAAGGCAATTTCAGTTTTGCTTTCATAAGCCTTCATAGACCACAGGCTCATTGCTTGGCCATAAAAAGTTTATGTGGAGAAGTTTGGCTGTGTGTCAGTTATTTGCATATAAGCAGGTAAGAATAAAATAAACATTTTCAAATATATATCTTCTCACAGAGGAGGAGTCATTATGGTATTTGGGATAAATAAATCTGTAAAAATTTGACTTCCTTTCTGTTTTTTCTGCTAAGATCAAATTGTGTGTTAGAATGGATTAAATGTAAGTGCCATGCATGTCTATAGCCCAGGTAAATAGTAAATATAAAATGCCACTCTTAAAAACATACTCATTTAACTTAGATAAATGGCTGTGGTTACCTCCATACTTGCAGCAGACTAACCTTAACCTTTCCTGTATCTATCTTGTAGGGAAGACCTAGAATACTGCAAAGACTGAGGTAAAGCTATTTAGTTAGCTAATGCAATTGACAAGTATTTTAAAGAGTGCCCATTCCAATAATAAATAATGGTAAAAGTGTGACCAAATGTGAGAAAAGCCAGCAAATCCTTAATCAGGGACGCCCTCTGGGCAAAATTCTCCTCTCTCATCTGTCCAGGCAAACCACTCATGAAAGCAGAGTATAAGAGTAAAATTAAATGAGGCTCTCATAGAAGAATTTAGCCTGTCTCCTTATTGCATGCAGCTGTTCTATTTTTGCATGGTTGGGTATATTGGGAATGAAAGGAACTACTCCCCCATCAGTGCGCACATGTAAACCACACAGACCCAGCTCTGCTTTTCCATTAATATGATCATTGTGATAATTCTGTAGTTCCTCTCTGCACAGAGCTCTCTTTAAAGTCAATGGGGCTTCCACATAGAGCAACAATAGAACGGTGACAATTAATGATAATGGGACTTACTCATGTGGGGAGACTTAATGTCAGCATTAAGTTTTCAAGTTGGTGGAAGGAAGTTAAGATCTGGAACAAGTTCCAAGTCCACTATGTGATTTAACTGGTTAATTCAGATTATTTTATATGGAAAGAAGTCAGGAGTTCTAAGAGGAGCAGACGATTTGATTGTCTGCGGTTCATTTGTGTAATTTTTAAAGTTGACAAGGGTTTTGCCCAGTTCTAGCATATACATATGTACATATCAGTGCTTTCTATTCCAAAGTTGCTAGGCTGATATCAAAGATGCTGGGATGAGCTCTGATTTTCATTGCTGACAGTTCCAATGCAAGGCTGAATAACAGAGGGCAGTGTTCTGAAATGCTCTGTAAAGTAAAATATATTGATAGCTGTAGGACATAAAACAATAGTAGCAGCTGTATGAAAGCTTCCTCTTCTCTCACCTCTAACACAAATGGAAAAAAGTCCAAAACAGAGCTGGTTGGAATGTTTTCATCAAAAAATATTTTCAGAGAAAACTGGCTTTTCATTGCAAATGAATATATTCACAAAAATATATTTCAATAATAGATTCCATGTATTCATCTATTTGTTTATTTAGGAAAACCTGGAGATCAAAATGTTTTTGGTTAAAAATATTTTATTTCTGTTTTGTTTTTTTTAATTTGGTATTTAAAAAAATCAATTTTTGAAACCACTTGGGTTTCCAAACACCAAAAAATTTGTTTTGGTTTCCAAGTCAGTTTTTAGCCTAAACAAGCTATACATTTTCATGAAAGATTTTGACAAAAACAGGAAGAAAAGCCCACAAAAAGGTATTCTTTCATCCAGCCTTAGCCAGAAGATTTAAGTTTGTGTAAATGTACGTTTGTATGAATTTCAAGTGTTTTTGCTGTATATTTCATATGCTCTCTAGCAATGTTTTTAAAACATTGAGACATGACCACAAATATGCCTAGTAAAACAAAAATGCCTAACTGTTTAATGCAGTGTTGTTGTAGCTGTGTTGGTCCTAGGATATTAGAAAGACAAGGTGAGTGAGGTAATATCTTTTATTAGAAGAGTTCTGTGTCTTGTCTCTCTCACCAACAGAAGTTGGTTCAATAAAAGATATTACCAGGAGCGCCGCCAGCTTTTTTGCCGCCCTAGGCGGCGGAAGGTCCTGCCCCTGAAATGCCACCCCCAACAGAGGCAGCAGAAGGTCCGGCCACCGCAGTCGCCACCCCCCAAATGTTAGCGCCCCAGGCAACCTCCTAAGTTGTCTAATGGGTTGCGCCAGCCCTGGATATTACCTCACCCACCTTGTCTCCCTAACTATGTTGAAAACATTTCTTCAACATATACCATTATAAACATGAGACTCACTGTCAATTCTTTTTTCTAAATAAATTCATATTTTTTTTAAAAAGCCCATTGTTGTTATAAAAATGTGAATTAAAAACTAGTAATAATCCTTGCAAGAAAAACCTATCAATTTAAAACTTTTGATGACTTTTGTGTTTTTAATACTTTGTCAAATCATTGTTTTAATATTTTGTAACTTTATTCTTTTACTACTATCTCAGGACCTCGTTGGAAACAAGAAGCAGCATCTCAACTGATCCACTAAGGTACTGTAAATTAATATATCCATTCAGTATAAAACACAAATAGCAACCTCAACATCTTTTCTGTTACGAAACACCAAGCGCACAGCATACAATCTTAATTTATCATACAAAGCTGGGAAAGGCTTTATCTAATGAATTGATTTTTTACCAATCCTCACACATAGTATCAGAGAAAATAAAGGATAGTTTTCCCCTCCCTACAAACATGAGGTACTTGAAAGCTTCCGATATTAAACACTGTGCATTCTCACTCACATTGTTTGTGTGCGTGCACGCATGCGCATGTGTCTGTGTGTGCACATATGAAAAAAACACACTAATTCCTGTAAAACACCATCCTATGCTGAAGGGAGGTTTGGCCTTTTGTGGTGGTTATAAACCACTTTTTAATGAGTGGTGCTGATGGTTGCATCTGGATTCCTGTGGTTTTTCCCTTGCTCAGCATTCCACGAAGAGCACGTGTGTAAACATCAGAAGGTGCTTTCATGTAAACCTTTGCAATACCTTCCTTCCATTTTACTTTGATTGCTGTATTTAATCTAAAAAAAATGTTGGCACCATTAACATTAGATATTAAAGGGGCACGTCTGCTCCTTGTCATACAGTTACACATTAAAGAATGCATCAAAGATGCGTGCTCCGTTTGGTTAATCTGGGGCAGAATCACTTTCTCTTAAAATAAAAAGCTGAGGATTGTTTTCAAGAAAGCCTGCCTTTTGAGTTGGTCTGTGAGAGGACATGTGTTTTGCAGCTGGTGCTGTGCCTAACCTTATTTGAACCAGAAAGTAATTGAAAGCTGTCCATTCTGTTTGAAATAATTCAAACTAAAGGACCCTATGGCTATTTAATCTCCTGGTGTTCAAAGCATGTGAATTACTGTAAGTAAAGTGGTCAAATGAGTATGGGTTCCTAAAGAGTACAGTAAAATCTTTCTAAAACGTCCCTGTCCCTTCACTCTCCCCATCACAGGCATAAGAGCACTGGGTGATACTCAGTCCTAACTTCAGTGCCATTCAAATAATCATGGATTGGCTTGCACACAGTTAACCAATCTGTATCATCACTCAGATACAGTTTCTGGTTTTGCCTTTTCCCTACTGCTCTGCAACCTTATTTTAGCACAGGGCATCATGTGGCTGGTGTGTGAAGAGGCATTCACTGGGAGGGAGTTACCAGAAACAATCATTGCAGCAGACATTGTACCGGATTAAGTAAATCTTTGTGCCAGGGGCAGGTTTAATGCAATACATTGTGTCTTTTGGGATTACTTCCCCTGAGCAGATGACAACAAGGAGGATTTAGGGAGTAGTAAATGGAGGAAAAAAGAGAGAAAAAATCTAACAGCTGAAAAAGGAATGGAGAATTCTTTATGAACAGTGTCAATAACACTCTTAATAAAATATCTGTTCTTTAGTTTGGGGTCCATTTAGAAATGCACAGGGGAGACAGATAAATTGACGTTTTTGTATAATTGTTTTATAAAACTGTTTCCCCAAATCCTTTTTAAAAATTAGACCTGATGATTAATATTCAATATGTCCATTATCTTTACCCAGTGGGAGCATGAAAGATAGTAAGTTCATATTACGTGAACCAAATACTATGCACTGCTAACATATTGTTCTTATTGCACTGTTTTTCTTGACTTACACCTTCAATTCCCAGTGTTATTTTGTTGAACCTCCTAACAAAGAGATGCTGTAAATTCCCTGATGTACCTCCTTGTATTTCCAGGCAATAGTCTTATAACAACTGGCACTATTATAGTATCTTTATCACCAGGCACTCTATAAAGACAATAGTTATGACTGGAAATCCTAGCGCTTTCCCCTTTTCTGCTCATCTCCCTTTGCCCAAACTCTATATAAAGCCACTCACTGAACTATTGTAAACAGATTTTCATGAGAATATTTGTTTTATTGTGTCAAAACCGTCAGTGATTCCAGGTATGCTTTGCAAAGAACATGCACGCAGATGGACAGTTAGAAAAGACTTTACAAATTGAGACCAAGCCCAGGTTTTGATCTCACAAAACCAAACCAAGGTCACTAAGGTTTTGCAATTCTCCTGTCTCCTCTGCCTCCAAAACAAAATTTGTCAGCACATAGGGCATTATATGTCCACATCTTTGCAGTAAATGTATGCCTCCATTACATGGTATAACTGAGGGGAAACAAGTGGGGCTAGTGCATTGTTTTCTTGTATGTTTTTTTTTTCCCAAGCTAAGGCAAGTGTACATCATTTTTTCAAGATAACAATTTTTTTTTAATTGCTGCTTTTGAACTACTAATAAATGCATTTTGTGTAGTTCCAGAGCTCCAAGTGAACAAAGCCATCAGGAAAAGATGTGTTAGTTTTACATTTTATCTAGGAATTTCTCTAAGGTAGCTATTTTATATAAGGGCTAACTGATACTGGAGAAATAACTTGCAAAATCTAGTATGTATTAATAGGGTCAGTAGGCCTGATTTGGGAGTGCTAATAAAATAATCCATGAGGCTGACTCTTAAAGCTCTTCTGTCACAGAATGGGAGGAAGCAAAAGGGAAATTTCTGTTATTGAACATGGCATGGACATCATCTCATCAATTTGCCCAAACAAATCTGCCATTGATAGAGCATAAAATAAGGTACATGCAGTGGTGCAAGTAAGCCAGTATGTTCAGGTACGCCGTACCATTAAGACATTTATTGCCAGTACACCGGACAAGAAAGACACATTTTCAAGAATGAATTGTACAGCCCTGCGTGGATACAAATTTATACCTCTGGATATCCGCAAACAGAAATTGGTATCCACTGAACCACACGGCTCTCCTGGGAACTGTAGTGGCGGCTCCACATTCTGCTCCTTTCTTTGGCACAGCTGTACTGCCCCCAGGCCCACTCCCAACCCTGTCCTCTGGTGGGGCTGTACACACCCCAGACAGAAGATGCAGCTGCGTGGGAGGGCTGGGGGCAGGGCTAGGGATGATACAGCCACGGCAGAGGAGCTGCCAGCGCAGGGCACTGGCTCCTGGGAGTGGCAGCCCCACATGCTGCTCCTTTCACCACTGTAGTTCCCAGGAGAGCCCTGCAGTTCAGTGGATACCGATTTCTATCTGGGATATCCACATCCATGGGTATAAATTTGTATCCACACAGGGCTCTAATCATGGAACATTTTTTGTGAAGATGGGCAGGGGGGGTCGGTACTGTACCAGTAAGAGTTAAAATCTACTTGCACCACTAGATACATGATTTCTTTTAACACACTTAATTTCCTAACAGACACACAATATTCTTCCAGGGACACTATGCTGTCTGCATGTCCATGTGCTATACCTTCCTGGTGCCTTTTGTCCCACCACTAACAAAACAGATCTGCCTTCTAAGAAGATGTGACTAGCTCTGCATGCCAAGCATTGCGCATTTGTGAGAACATCTAGTACCATTTGCATTTTGTATGTATCTGGTATCGAATACAAGGGGGCAAGTGCTGAGCTCAGTTGCACCAGAATATCATAGATCTAGACCGTTCATTTGATTAGATTTTTTATTTTGGTCTTATACAAATTCCGTACCAAAGGGTCTCCTTTGACTACCTTAGTCTAGATTTATATGACGGTACCTGAGATTAGATTTGGGTCCATAATAATTAAAATATCACTACTACCGTTATAATTCTGCTCATGTTCTTTATGAAGGGGCCTTCATGCAAGTTATTATGCTGTCTTGCAGTAAGTATTATATTTTGCATAAGTTGTCCTCTGCTATATATTGCAGTCAGAACAACTGACCTATGCATCCAGACATTTTGAAGTGGGTCCTGCCGTCTTCCACCAGTATCTGATGTGGTATGGTTTCCTAATATCTGAGTCTTAGCATTAGACTCTGAACCTATTGATCAGTTGAGACCCTGAATTCTAGTCTTTCCAAAATTAAAGCGTTCAAGCCTTGATTTTGTGTCTGACTTCAGGGTTTCCTTTTATCATAAGCAATCTGCAGTGGTTTGTAGATGTTTAAAGAATAGGGGTATGGAGAAGATATTCAGGAGCAAAAACCATCACAATGAATTTCCTGCTATTTCAGCTCAAAATGATTTGGTGCCTCAGAGCCCTAATAAATGAAGATGAAGGATAATGTCAAGCTAAATTGTGTGTCTGTTGGATCATGTAACCCTATGTCAGAATTGTTTAAAACAAAAGAAATCTGTTTCGGGGTATTAGAACATTCCAAGAGTCAATGTTACTCTTGAAATGCTGAACAGAAAGGAAAACTTGAGGTTTCTTCATTAACCTATATGTTTGTCTATAGTGCACATCACTGCAGTGTTTTGGCACCTCACAAACATCAGTGGCTTTATCCTCAGAACATCCCATGAGGTAGAGAAATATTCTTTTTGTTTTACATTCCATTATATCAGTGGGGAAGTGAGGCTCTGAGAGATTTCAATGACTTTCCACCAGTCACACCAGAACTCTGGTAAAACCATGAATGGAAACCTGACCACTAGAATCCTCCTCCAGTGCCTTAACCACAAAAACATCCATCCTTACATACTTTGTTCAAGGAGCCTAGGAAATTCTTCCTACGCCCTATGTGAGGAGACTACATGACTTCTAACATGGAGACTGACTCATTTCCTTTACACAATAGATGTTTATTCTGTGTGTACTCTGAGGCTTGAGCTGTGGTGGCTTTAGGCCTGTAAGACGTCATCATAGGACCTTTATAGACACATAGGATCTTGCACATCCAGCACCCAAATGCATACAACCAGACTGCCACATAGAATGCAGTCCGCATTTCCCCATCAACAGTCTCATCCAAGGCTGATGCACACAGGCTGTGAAACAAAGTGAACGCAATAATACCCCCTTCTTACTCCCAAGCCACACTTCAGCTCCACAACATTAAACCAGGGCTAATCGCATTCTTGAAGCTGTTCAGGGTAGATATTGCTTCTTGGAATTGTGCAAGGTTTAAGCAAATTAGAGATCTCCTATTGCAGGCTTGCAAAATTGAATTTGCCCACTTGCCTGGGTGAGAGAGTAATTCTACTGGGCCAGTAAAATATCATTAAGCTTTAAGATGCTCAGATGCCTAAATAAACAGTCAAATTTGTAACATAAATTTTTCATGTAAAGTGGGGTTCAGTAATTGCTTAATTTTCATGACAATTTTCAAGGCTGTCTTATCGTCTTGCAAGCAAGTGTAGCTAGCTCTAAGTTCATGCTGTATTTATTTTATAGAGCAATTTATTTCACTAGTAGTATGTTTGAGTGCAGCCTCACTACTCCATGGATTGTCAAGACAACCATCACTAAAGGAGGATTTTGTACTGTATGTTTTCAAGTTTGCCAGTCTTTTTAATGGCCACTTTAGAAGGGCTGGTTAGAGCACTCAGCACACTGCTGCCAGACCTGCCTCCGCTCACTGAAACCAGAAATGAATATGGAGATGCTGCTCTGTGCTCTCTTAGGGTTACAATGCTGAAGCTGCACCACATCCAAAACTTGCTACACGATTAGGCCTATGAATTCTAAGACAAAGAAAGGAGCAGTAAAATGCCTCTTTCAAAGAACCAGTTTTATATCTAGGCTGAGCGTGAGAGGAAGCTTAATGTTTTTCATTACTTGTTTTCCAGGGGAAAAGATGAAGAGCATGTGGAGAACATAGTGATTTTCCTTTACAAAAGTCCTCATTAGCATTTTCTGTGCATTCAGTACAGGATAATCAGTATTAGTTGCTGTCAGAAAATTCATAGACAAGTAGCTTTT
This sequence comes from Chelonoidis abingdonii, assembly GCF_003597395.2. Classification (NCBI taxonomy): domain Eukaryota; kingdom Metazoa; phylum Chordata; order Testudines; family Testudinidae; genus Chelonoidis; species Chelonoidis abingdonii. Next base: position 4,609,172 of record NC_133785.1, on the reverse strand, counting down.
ACTCACTGAAAGTTCTGGATTTAAAAATACATAATTAAGGGGGGAGAAACACAGTAATTTCTTCTGGAAAGGTTATCACTAGCAGAAAAAGAAATTGCCATACAGTATGAGCAGGAAAAAGAGGTGTTTTCTGAAAGCTGTGTCATTTCAGGAGCAAATGTTTTGATGGTGTCCTGCTGGCTCAATAGTCTGACTGATATAACCCTTTTTGCTTGGGATCCTAGTGAATAATTTTTGTTTAAACTGTGGGGTGAGTTTGCTGGATTTTGTGAGCTTTTCAAGCAAGAAACTAAATATTATAGTTTGAGGAAAACCTAAAAGTAAATTTTAATAATTTCCCCTAATTCATTTATTTTATCTTTATCTGGACAAAATTGACAATTTCTTCTAGTTTCTGTTTCTATTAGCAACAGAAGGCCAAATTCCCCTTTCCTTAATACCCTCGCTCCTTGCAGTGATCTAACTCAGCTGTAGTCAGGGAAGTAGCACCACTGAAACAGAGGGGAGAGTTTGCTATTAGGTATCAAACCCTGTGGTGCTGAAATTCAGTCCGTACTCAGGTAAAACTATCATGTAATATGGAAACTGTTCTTGTTAATTCAAATTCAAAAGCTGGAATGGAAAAAAAGAATATGTTTAATTTTCCTCTAACATGTCTGCGTAATTTCCTTGCTTGAAAATAGACAGATTAATAAAGTCAGTGGGAGCATCATTTGAGTAAGGACCACAAGATTTGGCTTTCATATTATGTAGGATTGTTATAGGGGTCTGCTTTTCAAAGATAACCAGTAAAACAACTCCAGCTGTACTTTCTCTAAGATCATTTCTACAGTACCAAGCTCACAGTCAGTGGGAAAAAACTAATAAGGGATAAACACTGCGGGGGAGAAAATGATAAGGTTCCTGTAAAAGAAATGTGCATCCTGTTCATACTGTCTTCTGCAAGTTACACACAGGTTTGTGGTCTGTTGTATTAATTTAGATGGAATAAAAGACCCAAAGAGTCAAAGGTGTTAACATGACCCTGTAAGTGTCCAGCCTTAAACTGTTTTAAACAAGGTTAGGGTTTGGTATATAGAGACCTTGTTTTGTTAGTTTTCTCGCAAACACACTAAGAAACCCATGCACAAACTTTAGAAATTTATTAACTAAGATACATAAAAGAAAAAGAGTTATAATGCAGTTCAAAATTGATATTGAATGATTACACAAAACAATCTTAACCAAACATCTCAAAGTCTCTTTTTAAGAAAGGACATCCATTAGTCACCCCTGCTTAGTTGGGCAACCCTTCTTGATGGAAAGGAAAGGGTTTGTGTGGTTGCTCAGTTCTGAGATGTGGTGGATGGTCACTTTTCCTGTTTTTAACAGACCAACAGACAGACATGAGGGGGAGAAAGAGGCAGGACAGTAAAAGTGGAGGAAATACGACTTTTGTTGCTGCTCTCAGGATTCCCGGGTCAGGTCAGATGGAGACTGAGGGTCAGCAGGTTAGCTGCAATAGCAGTGCTCTGGATTCTGGCTCTTCTCCTAGTCAGGGGGATGAGATATCATCTGGCTGGTCTGGTACCTCTCCTTTACCAGTGTCTCTTACTCTGGACAGAACTGCCTATAGCTGGTTGGAATGTTTCCTCTCACTGTGCTGGAGCCATTGGTACATTGATCACAGGATCAGATTTTATGGAAATCTGAATGAGAGGGGAGAGGAGGAATAATAGTGGGACAGAAAGGAACACATAAGGGAAGGGAAGACAAGCAAGATCTTACATGTCCCTGTCTGGAGTCTCCACTGATGCAGTGGTGATGACCAGTTTTTCCCACTAATGTGCCAAAGTCTGGACTTCTCGATGATTGATTGTGGCAATCTTTGGAGCCCCAGGGGAAAGGACAAAGTCCCAGGGCAGAGCAGGATGGAGTCCTAACAGCCCTCCTGCTCTGCCTAGAATTCCCTAGTTGGTTCACATGTCCTACCCCTTAATGTTTGTGTTTATTTTATTGTTAATGAAACAATTGTTTCTTACTGAAATACATGCAGTCACATTTCAAATAAATCTGTGTGAAGCAATTTTCTAGAAGCTGCAAGGCATGAAAGTTGGCAAACAGAGAGAGTGTGACTGAGTAATAACAGAAACCAAAACACAGAATCCCTAAATATAGTTTATTATCCAGGCACTTGGGGAACCAGATATGCTGTAATGCAGAAGAACCTTCATTTTAGAGCATCAAACTGTTTTACAACAATGTCAAATTAAACTGCTACAGGTAATATTTTTCAAAAGTGACTTAGGTGCTTAGGAGCCTACATCACACTGAACATCATCACTTAGGAGCCTAAGTCTTGTTGTTGATGTTCAGTGTGATGTAGGCTCCTAAGTCACTTAGGTACTTTTAAAAATGTATCCTAGAGTCTTCTTATTGATGTATTTTCAAACAACTCTACAAAATGAGAAGTCTCCATATACCTATTTCCACTACCAAAATCACAGCTAGTAGAAGAGTAAAAGTCACAGCAGTTTGAATGCAAAAAACAAGGTTACACTCTGGCTTTCCAACAGGCGTTTGTTTTTGTTGGTAATGCCTATCATTTGCTACAGATATTCTGCAAGTTTAGCTCTCCCTTCCCCCCAAAACATATGGTACAAATGTGCCATCCTTGCTTCCACTGAATAGTGTCTTTTTCCACTGAAATCAGTGGAACTGCTTGCGGACTAAGCTACTGCTCAAAGTGAAAAAGGGTGGCAGAACTGGGCCCCATAGTGTCTCTTAAAAGATAAGAGTCCAAATGGTTTGATGTTCTAAAAAGGCAGAAAATGAAAGCTGCTTTTGTCATGCCTGTTCTAGCCAAAGGATTTTAATAGAAAATGCCACTAATTTTGACATTTATTTTCTTAAAGCAGCTCACCGCTAATTGCTTCTGTGCTCCCTTAAGAATAAAAATGGGTTTGGATTTCCACTGTAACTAAATGACATCTAGCTGTTATTTTGCATTTCAGCTCATTAGTCCAGCCCCAAATTCACTCTCAGCTGATGAGGTTGCTATGAGTGCCTGAGCATTGCTTGTTACAGAGACATTATTTCCCTGCAAGCCAATGAAAAGCTGTCATCAAGGTTCCATTTTAGATTTTATCAATGTGTTTCTGTTGCCCTAGCAACTGGAATCAGCCTATCTCAGCGAGGCTTTATCTTGCTGGCTTTTATAGCTGGGAGCTTGCCCCACTGTGCACCATGTGGTTCAGATGATTAGTTTTTCTTCACACAGACCTAACTGGCTAAGTGTGTTGGGAATAAGATAAGCATAATTTATTTTGTGAGTGGGGAGGATCCACACTTTTGCTTGTCATTTTTTCCCCTTGTCATAAGGGAACCCACATTTTTCATAGGTGCTGGCAGACAATGGAACAGATGTGATTCACACCAGAGGAGCTGACTAAAACTGTTGTATGCTGCTAGAAAACTGAGGAGTTTCCATAGGATAGGATGTTAACACTACTGTGATTATAGGGCAGTTGTTCTCAGACCTGACTGGGATAATTGCTTGCATTTTCCTAAGGGCTGTGAGCTTCAAGGATGCTTTGCAGGGGGCCATCAAGAATCCTAACTGGAATATATACTAATTGTTTGTCCAAAGAGCTTTCAGAATGGCCTAAAATAGCAAAAAGGAGAAGTGGGATTTCTGTGTAATAACAGCTACATTGGTTGTGTTTGGAGGCATTTGGAAATCGGGATCAAAGAGCACAGTAAATGAATTTCTAGCCTTTGTGCTGTCTCTTTGTATTAAAGTAGTGTAACTGTGCAGGTGTGGATGGGTCGCTTCATACACTGGTAGCAATTAGAAACACTTATGCTGCAGCAATAAGGCGGGGGAGAAAATTATATTTGAGTCAGTCAACTCAAAATTTAAAAAAAGTACTGAATTTAAAAAAAAACAAAACAAAAAACCTAGCTCCAGACTACAGTTGCTGCAGTGAAACTATTTGAAAATGCTGAAGTTGAAGGCCTTCTGCTTGGATTACTGGCAGTTTTTATGTCTCCAGCCTCTTCATGGTTTCTATAAAAGGTAAGAAAACATTAACTTTGAAATGCTTTTTCAGAACTGGATGGCTGCACATCATGCCACCAGTGCATTTACTTGCTCTTCTGTTTGACTGTCGAAAGGCAAGCATACATGCAGGAGAAAAAGGGAGTGGTGTAGAAATTAATGGGAACTTGTGGCAAATACTATAAAGCTGCTTATTATTGCATCACCTATCACCTCTGTTGTGCCTTCAAATGCAGAAGGTGATATTGTTTGCTGTTAACATTTACTGTAAGTCAGATTAACTCAAAAGTAGTGCATGAATTTGAGTTCTATCTGATTATTTTATTCTCAGGTATAGTAGCTGCTGCTGTTTAGTTTAGGAAACCTAAATAGCATGAGGAGATTGGGATGTAATGGAATTTTATGTAATGATAAGACTTTTTCTTGCAGGATTATTTGATAATACTACATTTCATGTTTCTTTTCTGATAACAGAATCAATGCACATCAGTCATTCAAAGCAATGGCACTTCTCCCCAGCAGGTCTGACAGAAAGCTTCAGTGACTGATGGTGAATAGTGATCATAAAGAATAGGGAAGGGTGTCAGATGCGTTGAGCTTGCCTATTCATGGAAGAGCAAAATAAGCAATTCCATTTAATGTGTACACTGAACTTTCCCCAATGGAGTTTTTTTTATCTAAACTTCAGATTTCTCACTCTTTAGAATATGTTATTAAATGGGGAAAATTATATGCAGCTGAACTTTCTTTTTGGATATCCACAATCAACCCAAAATGGTGTTCATTTGATTGTTAACAAATTTGGTGTAATTCTTTAAAATAGAATTCTGTCTTTCTTCTGTACACTTTATATTGTCAGCTTCTATTATTAGCCCACAGAAAGTGCTTTGTACTAAATGCTAATTGCAGCTGAATTTATCATGCAGTGAAGAAGGGAACTATTCTGATCATTTTCAAGGAATTAGGTCTCCCCTCACCCCGCAATTCAGTATTTTGCCAGATAGGATCCTCAGATGTGACTGTTTGTCTGAAAGAGATCTGTTTATATTCCTGTTTTTGTTGTTTTTTCATGAGCTTTGTTTTAAGTAGAAAGATTCCAAAGTTAGCCATATGCTTCAGGAGATTTAATGTGTCTACGAATGAAATTGGACGTGTAATATTCTTCTGCGTGTGACAACTTGACCTAATACTTTTCCCCCAGCCTATTGTGATGTCTTCCTTTTATGCAAAGAAACTACATAATGTCATAGAGATACTGCCAGATTGCTCTGAGGTGGATAGTCAAATACAGATCAACTATAAGCTGTATGTTTTGGGTGCCTGGCTAATTCTCAGGTGTGTTACAAACTGCCTACCCTATAGCTGCCTTTTTTCTCTTGGTAAATGGCCTGAACAGTAGCCAGGGGATACTGTGTTCATTTCCATCAAAACTATTCATTTGTTTGTCACCAAAACCAGTGTGAACTTAGGCCCTGATTCTACAAGTGCATCTGCGTAAGTGGACACAGGGGTCCACCCAGGCAGATGTGGCCAGAGAGATCAAACAGGAGCACGATGGCAAAAAAATCAAGGAAACTGACAACTTTCTCACACTTTGTAGAAATAAAAGAGGTTAAAAAACAAAGCCAAAAACAAAACCTTAATTTCTCACTAAAACAGAGTGACAACATGCAAAGTACTGATTAAAAATATGTACCTCACTTTCATGACACTTTAAATTATTCTTCATTAGTGATTTTAAATTAGCTTAAAATGTTCTTGGAACAGAGCCAAATGCTCGCTATAAAAAGGAATATATCTGTGATTGAAATTAAGTAACCCAAAATGGAAACTTGATTAACACTTGCGTTACATAGTCCTCAGCACGTGAGCTTTTGGTGGTAGCATTATTTCTCACCTGTTCTGTATTGTGCTGATAGCCGTGGGGAAGGGAGGAGGGACAGGGAGCAGGAAGGTACTTCAGGGAACCTTGGCAGGAATATGACAGGATACAGACCTTACAGATGGTGCTTCCTTGAGCTCTAGGTGTGGGGCCTGGCTAACATGCCCAGTGACAATCTGTGGTCCCAGGAGAGCAGTGAGACATCTTGGGGAAGCGGGTTCAGATCCTCAGCCGGGTCCACCATGCAACTGTAGTGCCATTGGCAGCAGATGCTTTTCAAAGCAGCACTTAAGAGCACTGCAGAGCATGTTGTCCCTCAGCCATGCTTCTCAGCACCCACATCTCGCTTTCATAAGTATAGCTGAGCAAGTGGTTTGTAACAAGTAATATGACTAGTATCTTCTTTTTCTGTTTGTGGAGTGTCTCAGCAGAGTGTGATTTTTATGCTCACATTTATGCATTATTCAAAATGATTAAGCAACATTGTTGTCAGTTTAACAGCACTCTGGCCTACTCTTCCACATTCAGTAATCAAGCCGTGTTACTTAGCTGCTACTGTTTTGTCTGTTTCCTGACTGGATGAGTATAACTTATTTGGCCTGGCGTTGCAACAGGATTCACTAGCACTTCCACCTATGTGGAATCTCATTGACCTCAAAGGGACTGCATGAAGGGTCAGTTACAAGATGGGGGCCACATGTAATATTGTAAGGCTACCATGGTGTTGGGTGTGTGTCTGTGCGCAGCACAGAGAATAAAATAATCAAGTTTCTGGTGTGAGTGCTCATGAAAATGCCCTGGCCAGTATTTCAGCTGCAAACTTGAGATTCACGTCTGTGAGCGTTTGTGCTCATGGAGCTGTTGGTACAATTCCCCAGAGTGAAATCTGTGTGTGTGGAGAGATGCCCTTTAGTTTACATCTGCCCAAAGATACAGTATTGTCTGAAATCCTGGCTTTGTTGACATTAAAGTAGTTTTGCCATTGACATCGACATCGACATCAGTGAGGCCAGGATTTCACCCAGTGTCTTTCATGGCATAAAACATTTAGTCTTCCATTTAAAAAAAAAACAGTTAAAATGACTCCCTGTTGAGTAATGACAGAGAGGCCTCAAGTAATTTTGTGTTCCTGCACTAATAAATTGCTTTTGTCTGAGTCGCAGTAAGTGGCTTGCTGTAAACACCACGTTTATGAAAAAAAACCTCTTATATAAATGCTTGATACATTAACTGATGATTGTTTCTGTGAAACTCAAATTTCCTGTCTCTTTTCTTGATGACAAAATACTGGTTAATTTACGATCAATGCCATAGTCCTTAGTTGTATTGGCGAGATTTCAACACTCTGAATTTAAAGGGCACAGGCATGGTAAATATCCTTCCATGATGGATTATAGCCCAAAATGAACAAATCACTCCGGATTTTTTTATGGGTATTTGAGGATGAATGTGTCATGTTTAATCAGAGGATTATGATGATGAATTGCAGACCCACATGATTTTACTTCAGGTGTAGACTGTGAAAGTGAAGATTCCCTTTAGTTCAGCCACTCTTCTGGTGCATCATAATGTGCATCTACCAGGTGGTGTGTAACAGTCCAAGTGAGAAATGTTACCATTAGCACTGTATTAAAGATAAAGCATAAGGTGAGAAAATCTGTCACTGGCAGTGAGAAAAGTGGGGTCTGTAACTTCTATTTAGGCTCAGTTCTCCTCACTACCAGATAATTAGATATAAAAAATCAACAAGCCACACTTTTTTTTAATGTATTGTACTTCAGTCCAGTTGCTTGATGCTGTAGTGTATTTTTTAAACAGTGAAATTATTTAACAAGGAACTGAAAAATACCATTGCATGGACAATATCTAAGCCTACTTCTTCTGAAACAAGCATAAATCCCTGTTACAGAACAGCCAAGGGCCTTTTTAACAAGCTTCACTTTCCAGACATCCCAGTGGATGAATATGTGATAGTATGGTGGGTGAGAGAGAGAGATTTTTTAGTCCTTTCACAGGTTCAGAAAGCAGGGATTAACTAGAATTATGTTTGTCTCCAACTAGGAATTATAACAACATTCTTTCAGGCCATGATTCAGGAAAGACTTAAGCATGTGCTTAAGTTCATCTGTGTTCAGGTCAGCCCTGAAGAAGTGTTCACATGTAAGTATGTGCTAAAATCCCATTAAGATGTTTCAGTGGTTGTCCTAAATAAAGATGCTTTCCTGAATCAGGCCTTAATTACAGGCAGCATGATGGGCAGCACGTAACTAACCATAAAAATGTTTACCCTATCCAACTCTGTTGTCTAGTACTTGTAGCAGTTGAGGCAGTTAAAGAAATCACTAGCCTTAGTTTAGATGCAGTTTGTAAGAAAGGCATAGATGCTCTAGATTGTTATTGTTCTGTAGTTTTATTCTTGGTTTAAAAACGTGTTTCATTGGTTGTTATGGAACCCCAGTACTTTTTGGCTGTACCCAGGCACTATTACTCTAGTCACTTATTTTCTACAGTGTTTATAGACGTGTGTGTGTGTGTGTGTGTGTGTTAGGGCTGCCAACTTTCTACTCGCACAAAACCAAACACTCTTGCCCCGCGCCTGCCCCTCCTCTGAGGCCCCATCCCTGCTTACTCCATTCTCCTCTGTTGCTCACTCTCCCCACCCTCACTCACTCACTCATTTTCACTGCGTTGGCTCAGGAGGCTGAGGTGCGGGAGGGGGTGAGGACTCCGGCTAGGGGTGCAGACTCTGGAGTGGGGCTGGGGATGAGGGGTTTGGGGTGTAGGAGGGTGCTCCAGGCTGGGACTGAGGGGTTCGGAGGGTGGGAGGAGGTTCAGGGCTGGGGCAGGGGGTTGGGGTGGGGGGGTGAGGGCTCTGGCTGGGAGTGTGGGCTTGGGTGGGGCTGGGGATGAGGGGTTTGGCATGCGGGAAGGTGCTCTGGGCTGGGATCGAGGGGTTTGGAGGGCAGGAGGGGAATCGGGTGCAGGCTCCAGGCGGCGCTTACCTCAACAGCTCCTGGCAGCAGCATGTCCCTCCTATGGCTTCTACACAGAAGTGCAGCCAGGCAACTCTGCACATTGCCCCATCTACAGATGCCACCCCCACAACTCCTATTGGCCATGGTTCCTGGCCAATGGGAGCTTCAGAGCCAGCATTTGGGGCGGGAGCAGTGTGCGGAGCCCCTGGCTGCCCCTACGCATAGCAAACAGAGGGGGAAACATGCCGGTGCTTCCAGGAGCCACAGAGAGCCACGGCAGGCAGGAAACCTGCCTTAGTCCCACTGCACTGCTGACCAGACTTTTAATGGCCTGGTCAACAGTGCTGGCCGGAGCCACCAGGGTTCCTTTTCAACTGGGTGCTCCGGCTGAAAACCAGACACCTGGCAACCCTAATGTGTGTATGCATGCACATGTACTCACACACTTCATAGTCCACCAGACTAGTGAATTTCTTTCTCTTGCTTTTAGAGGTTAGTGTCATTTGGATTATCATCTTTCTGTTCTCTTAAATAATGAGTTTCTCTCTTTAGGATTGCTATCTGTCCTGAGCAAAGCAATGGCAAAGATGGTGGAAAAATAACTGAAATTTTGTCTCAAACTTATATCTAGAGTTCACTATATATGTTACTAGGAACAAACAGTTTGCTTTCACTTGACAATGACTTCATCCAGAAGAAAGCTGAGTCATAACGCCTGCAGTGCAGCTCTCTAGGGAGGTTAATGTTTGGCAAATTTGCTGTAAAGTAGAGAACAGCTGAGAGTGTGAAATTTCTCTTCTCCCCCATAAAATGTACGATCCCTTCATGGGGTTATTACAGTGCATACAGCATATGTTGCAGACCTTGCCTCATTTCAATATAGAAAATGATAGGGTGAAACCCAGCAAAAATAAGTGTCTTAAATAGCAAAATACTATGTAAAAATACTTCTTAAATGATCTAAGGTGTTACTAGCATCCTTGCACTACTAACCAGTTTCCACTTTGTGGCTTTATGCTTACGGTTCTTTGAGTATGAAAATGATGTAACAACACTGTCCTTTGTGCTTAAAAAAAAGAACATAGAGTGGTAGTAAAATGGTCTGTAATATGCAGGTAACAGTGAGAACCCTGAAATATGTAATTGTCTTACATAATCTTGAATATTTTATTAGTGTAGAAGGAATCATATATAACAACTGTTCGTTCTTGTTCTCTTGGTCACGTCTGTGTGTCTTTTGGAGGATACCTCATGAGGTAAGGTGGTAGGTATATCTAAGTTGGTGAGAGCAGGAGACTGGGGCTTCACCTTCACTACAGAGTTAACTCAAGTGATCTACCCTTGAGTTACTTCCCTTGTGTTAACCTGTCACAAGGAGAACAGCCACGCTGCAGAATAACAGCTGAGTTACTGTAAAACCCTGGATCCACAATGACACTCTACTATTTCCTGTCTGAACAAAGACTTCTGGGGGAAGTCTGAACTTCCTGGTACTAGTCCTGGCAGTGTTACTGTGTCACCTTGGGGAAGTCCTTTAGCCTCTCCATGCCTCAGCTTCCCCATCCTTAGTAAAGGGATAAAACATGGGCTGTCGTGCGGTTTAATATTTTAAAGGACTTTGGGACGCTTGGATGAAAGACATAGTATAAAAGTGATGCATTATTGTGCAATTCATCCTCCATCTTGTAGTAAAGTAAAGTGATGGTAAATTTAATTTGAGGTAAACAACTAGAACTCTGAATTCTTATTCATATATTTCTTCTCCACCTCATTCCTGCTGTTTTATTTCTCTGCCTCTCTATGATATCCAACAGGACAACCAACTAGTCCTCCTTCCAAAATGTCCTTCATCCCCCTTCCTCTCTATCGAGAACAGGAAAAGACTGTCCTATGTCTCTCCAATTGCACCTCCTTTCAGCTTCTCTATAAACTCCTTCAACACAGACAGTTTTGAAGGGTTTATCTCAGGACCTTGTAGAACTCCAGTGTCTATGCTGGACCCAGTACAGCTGTGTAGTTCAAACCATTTGCTCATCAGTTATGCCGCCAGAGTTGCCTGCCAGATTCTTCTTTCAGTATCTGGGGTCTACCACACTCATTGATATAATTGATGGACAGGCCCTAGCGCTGTCAAATTTTAACTGCATTTGGCTGTAGGCCCAACAGAAGGAGTTGAGTACTTCTGGATTCCCTCTGATAGTCTTCCAAGCAGAGGCACTTGTAGGGAAGGAGGGGTAAACATACAAGCTGGGGACTCATGAAGAGAAAGAAACTGTCAAAAGTTGCAGGAGGAAGAGTGCTGAAGGGGCTAGGTGTAAACAGCCCATGTTGACTGATTTATCAACTACATTGTTGGAGAATGAGGTGGGATGCCCCTTAGCCAAACCTTTCTGAACCTTGAAAAGACTTTGGTTTGATTCCATAACAGAACTGGGATTTGGACCAGTTCTTAGTGTTTAGCCATTCCTGTTAGAAAGAGCAAAGAAAACCCAGGCCAAATGTATCAGAAAGATTATTTTAAAATAATCTGTTAAATATTCTGCAAACTCTCCTTTTCTATTGTCTAGAATGTGCCTAAAGGGGTAAAATCAGAGAAGGAAAGGACTATAGAGCAAAGAGTAAATGAGAAAAAAAAATACAAGGTAAAAAGGACAGAAGAATGAGTTTAGCTAGAATGTACTACAAATGATGACTCATTACAAATGAAAGATCTAAAGATATTGTATATTGCCTAAATAGCCAGAGTGCTTTTTGATCTAAAATTTTAAACCCTTCCATTTGTAAGGCTTCTGTCCATCCTTAATTGGTAGAAACATTCCCTTTGTGCAGCCACTTACCTAGCTAAAAATAGGCCTAGAACTGCCCTGACATCCAGATAATTGCTAGCTTCAACACTTACCCACCCCTCTAAACTGAGGGCCCTACAAATATCATCTGTCAACTTCATAGTAAAATTGCTTTGAAAATCCTGTTTGATCATTTCCTGCTACAAGAAAATATTTAAAAACAAATAAACAAACTTGTTGGGCGCAGTAAATCTTTACCCCTTTTGAATGTGAATATGTTGTGCTTTTCTGAACTCATTATAACAAAAGAGCGGCAGTACTGTTTAACTAATAAGATTGCATTAGTTTAAAATACATACTGTGTAAAGTGAGACGTGTGCAGAGCACAGGACTTCATCAAAAAGCAAATCAGGTAAGATGTCTTGGATCATTGTTTCACCAATGAAGCCAGAGCCGGCTCCAGGGGTTTTGCCGCCCCAAGCAGCCCCCTCTCACCACCCCCACAAAAAAAAAAAAAAAAAAAAAAGCAGCCACGTCGCGATCTGCAGCATTTCAGCGGGAGGTCCTTCACTCCGACCGGGAGTGAGAGACCCTCCGCCGAATTCTGCTGAATAGCTGGACCTTCCGCCCTCTCCTGAGTGGCCGCCCCAAGCACCTGCTTGCTAAGCTGGTGCCTGGAGCCGGCCCTGAGTGAAGCACTTCAGAGTGACTTCCATGATAGCCTGACAGTGTCATGCCTATCTCCTTGAGTGTACTGGCAGAACACTCTGCCTATCGAGTTAGCTTTTATGTAGAATACGGATGATTCTCAGGGGGGTGGAAGAGAATAGAACTTGATCCTATGACTTATGTGTTACCTTCCTGTTAATATCACATAAAAGTAGTAAACTGCCTGCAATATCTGTTAGAATGGTGGCTCCAACATTTTAAAATGCTTATAAATAATGTATGTCCATTTAACTGTTTTTATCTGAAACAGACTTTCATTCCAATGTAAGAAATACAAGATAATATAAAATGTGAATAAAATTCTGTGGCCTTTGTATCTCTCAAATAGTTTCCAAATAGCCACTCCCTTTGAAAATGTATTCCTCACCCCTCTCGTAACCATATTGTTTCAAGGGCACTTACATGTCAGACACACATTCAGTGAGAAAGACTAAGTGAGGATTTAAGAGGTAGGCTGGGGTTCAGGGCTTTCTTCCCAGTTAATATATATCTAGAGAGAGCTTTGTTCACTGAATGGATATTATTTATGTTGTATGTATAATCTTTGCTTTTAGAGTGAGTCTGAGAATGGTGGGAGAACATTTTGTCTTAGTTTTTAGGAAGAAATCCCTAATTCACACAAAGATATGGAAGTACTTCACCAGGGTGGTATCTCTATTTGATAAAAGAGGAAGCTCAGCCAGAAAGAGGGAAAATGACGTGACCACTTGACACAGAAAGCCAGTGGCAGTCAGGGATAGCCTGGAGGAAGACTAAATTCTGATGTAGTCTGCTCGTGTAAGGTACCACAAAGTATTATTAGATATATTAACATATCTTATGAAAATTACAGATGGGGGTTGTTGTAGAGGGATGTTAAAATGATGTAGGTAGGTGTATTTGAGGAAGCCAAAGTATAGTAGATGGCAGTAGCTTTATATCACTCAGTTATATGGCAGAACCTTGGAAGGAGATTGCGGTGTATTATATATGTGCCATCAGGATGGCATCATTGTAGGGCTGGTCATTCCTATTGAGAATAATCACTGCATGGTGTACAGTCCCGAATCAGACTGGTGATGCTTTGCCTGCGAGCTGCACAGGAAGGACATCACAGACAGAGGAACAGTCTAACAGAGGCTTCAAACGAGGAAAGTGTGAGAGGAGAAAGGACAAGCCAGTTGGTGACAGTATCATGCATTGCCTTGAGTGGGGTTCTGCTTCATTCCCCATCACTAATGCCCATTGAAGCTTTTCGTGAAAAATGAGACGCACACTCTAGTTCATTATAACCAAGAGCACAGCCATTATGGTACTTACCTGAGATGCAGGAGACTTGAGACAACCAGGTTCAGATCCTTGCTCTGCGTGATTCAGAGTAGGAACTTGAACCCAGGTCTCCGACATCCCAGGTCAGTGACCTAGCCACTGGATTATCAAATAAGTCTCGGTGTCCCTTTCTTAACCTCTCCAGTTGGAGTTGTTCCCCTGTGTATGAATCATTAAATATTCTCTGGGCTGGAGAGAGGCTGACTCTCTTGCCCAATAGTTAGGTCACTTAACTAGTATGTGGCAGTCCTGTTCCAATGAATAATTATTTATATAAAGGGGAACAACTCCAAGAGGGCCAATTCCAGAATAGCCAAGAACCTGGTTCTTCAAGGCCCTGTCCCTGGATGTACAAGGTGAGTGAGGGGCGTCTCTCTCAGAAATTCCGGTCTGGACCTGAGAAACCTTCCCAACAAAAGTTTTATCGAAACTGCCTGTTTTGTAGGAAAGCGGGTTGGGGGGATGGGGTGTGAATTACCCTTGTCTGACAAAAAACTGTTTCATCAAAAAAATCCTGACCAGCTCTGTTCCCAAGGGTCACGGGAGGGAGCTGATCCACATGGGCCTAGAGTTGCTGGTCCTTAGCATCTCTCAGGATCAGGCCCTTTGTTTCTAGGTGCAGAGTGGCTGTAGGACCCATGGAAGAGCAATAGACTTTCCCAGACAACAGTTTTCTAAAAACAACCCTCACCCCCATCCCCGCCACCACTCCCATTTGCTGTATTAATTTGCTCAATATGTCAGTGTGTGAGAAGATTGTCACTTACTGCAGTTGTTACAGTAGATTATGATCGATGAATGAAATGGAAAAGCCATGCCTAATGTCTGTAAGATAGACATGGTGCCAGGGGGGACCCTTCTGTGTTCTGGCACATCCTGACTGATGTCATCTGGTGAAATAGAGTAAGTCTTCAAAAAAATTAAAGCATTTGATATGCTCTTCTCCACTGTGTTTCAGGCTCATGAACATCAGGGGGAACTAAAGTCAAGGAAACTAAATAGCCAAGACAAAAGGCACTTAGGTGTGTCCCTGCTGCCAAAATCTCTCCCCGAATAAGATTTTAAAAATAAGTGAGAATAAAGATCAAAGAAAAATGCACAGTTTAGGTTATCAGTCCATTGTCACAGCCGAGAGAAAGATAAGACACAATGGGTGTGGCTTAATTAGGCCACAACTTTATTCACTTATGTTGGAACAACCAGCAATAAATTGTACGATGCAGGTAGGTCATCATTATTTCCTTAATCATTTATACTTATTTGGGAGGGCTGCCATCAGTCCTCCTGCTTCCCATCCTAGTTCTGGCAGCCTGTTGTTGAGACCCCACCAGCATCCCTTTGTATGAAGGTTAAGAGGGTCTGGGAAAAAGTGGGACAGTTGTCACCCCTGCTCTACCAGATATTACAGCCCCAACCCCCTTTCCTTAATTTCCTTAGGAGATGTCTCCCCACAAACCCTCATCTATCTCCTGTTTATTCTTGTACCATATCCCTTCTGCGACAAATACTTGCACAGGATATCTGCCAAACCTGGTGCCTACTGTGTTGCAGCATTATTGATCTAACCGCCATCCCTGTCTCTACAGGTCCCTGACCAGCTGTGGGGAAACCTACCCCACCTGATCAATGTGACAGTGCAGGAAAAATTCCTCCCAGCCTAAAAGGAGTGAGGTAACTAGCCCAGCGCCCACAGCCAATCATAGAAACCCAGTTCTGCTCTGACCCTGTGGATGAATGTTGCTGGCCTGAGATGTAGAGAGAGAATTCCTACCAAGGTACACTGGGTATAAATACCTCCTCCACTCAGGCACATGTTGAGCCAGTTTTTCCTCAAACTTGGGCCTGCCATTTCCCTTTCCTCCCTGACCTTGTTCTGGTAAGTTCCTCTTCCCACCTCATCACACTTACTTTGACTGCAGCTCCTTAAAGAGCTTCTTTCTTTCTATAGTCAGACAAGGACTTACTCAGCTGTAGTGAGCACATGCTCTCTTTGTCCTTTCTGTCTCTTGACCCTATAGCAAGGGTACAATATACCAAGGAGCAGACTACAAAACAAGGCAAACACATGGTCATCTTAGGGTCTGCACAATGTGACTCAGGTGGCAGATGACCAGGATTCATCACCGAATTTGGTTCACTGGTTGGATCATTAGCTTGCCTGGGCTGGGTACTGATGGGGAGTGACATGTGGGGGTCAGATCAGCCACAGGTTTTGTTAATCACCAGTTCACAATAAGAAAATGCCTTGTGTACAGAGATTGTTGTGCATTGGTAATCTGCAACAGCTGTAGTGGGATCTGTTGCACTGGTTGACTAATGTTGCTGGGGCAATGATTGAACATGGCAGTGTGCTGGCCCCCTTCAGGGAAGCCTTGCCAAGCAGATGCCAACAGAGTCTGTCTGGGCAAAAATCACACTGGGAAAGAAAGCTACTAGAGCCTCCCCTGAGATAGTGCTTGGGGTGTGCTACAGACCGCCGGGATCTGATTTGGATATGGATAGAGACCTCTTTAATGTTTTTAATGAAGTAAACACTAATGGGAATTGTGTGATCATGGGAGACT
>NC_133785.1:4527657-4589385 GCF_003597395.2 Chelonoidis abingdonii | reverse complement strand
GGGGGCGGGCTGGGGGGGGGGGGGGGTCGTGGGGGGGTGCCTCAGGGCAGGGGCTTGGAGATAGGGGAGGGCGCAAGGTGGAAGTTTCGCCTAGGGCATGAAACATCCTTGCACCAGCCCTGAGTCCATGAGACCATAGTCCTTCCCTTCTGTGGTGTACGCTGTACTAGCAAAGTGCATCAATGACAGGAGTGAACGTCTAAGTTTTATTTAAGTTAATAAGGGATGATGTAGTGATATGTTACACATTGTTTTGATATGACATTAGCTCAGTGGTTCTCAAACTTTTTACTGGTGACCCCTTTCACAGAGCAAGCTTCTGAGTGCGACACCCCCTTATAAATTAAAAACACTTTTTTTATATATTTAACACCATTATAAGTGCTGGAAGCAAAACAGGGTTTAGGGTGGAGGCTGACAGCTCGCAACCCCCCATGTAATAACCTTGCGACCCCCTGAGGTCTCGACCCCCAGTTTGAGAACCCCTGCATTAGCTGGAACAGAATTATCTTCACAGTGAAAAACTGGCAACCTTTAAAACAGATCAATAGGAAAAAAAACCCTCTTCTCATGATGGATCTCAATCTGGTATCTTTCTAAATCTGGCTTTGTAGCTAGTATTTCTAATGCACTTCTCACTGCAGCATCTAGATCTTCTGCTTTCTCTACTTTCATAGATTCCCCCATTGATGTTATCAAGTCAGGTTATGTCAGGATGTTACAATATCGCAGTTTAGATCCAAGAGGAGAATGTAGCCTAATTTTGTGTCTTTATGAACATGTAAATTATAGAGATACAAAAACAGAACAAGTAGAGGCACAAAGAGATACCAACGGATGTAGGGAGCTAAGAATTCTCCCAAGCTGTACAATACCCCCAACAGAACACAAGAAAAGGGGATAGGTATCTATCTCGTACAATGTATAAAGTATATTTGTAAAATGAGCTATCCAGATGCAAAAGAACAATTCCATCTTGTGAGCATGACATGTGTCAAGTTTGTAAATGAAGAAGATGGATTAGATCCAGTTGGTCTGTATGATGAAGTTGTATGGTATCCTTCCAATGCAGAAAGACTATTTTAAATGTTTATGTTAATAGTGACAGAGAGTTCTATGGCACCTTATAGACTTACAGAAGTATTGGAGCATGAGCTTTCGTGGGTGAATAACTCTCTTTGTAGCTTTTTACAGATCCAGACTAACATGTCTACCTCTCTAATCTTGGATCTCCAAGAGTTTTCTGTAGTAAATAAATCCAAAGGCGCTGGTTTACAATGTGTAACATACCTAGTTTTTAGTTATTTATTTTTGTGAGAAATGACTAACTTGGTCCCAGAATAATTGTTAAGGGACAGTGAAACAGGATAGAATTCAGGATTTTTGACATAACCTGTGAGAGTTATAAGACCAATTTTGTGCTTTTTGACTGGATATCTTTAGTGCTTTATGCAGCAATAAACAAAAACAAGAACTGGAGCAGAAAAGCATGTTTGTTCCAAGAAAAAAGCAGCCTGAACTTAGTTCTTTCTTTCTTTTATAATAACATAAATGTTTGTTTAATGTCTTTCATCCAGAAGAATCCAAAGCATTTTATTCTTGACTTCTAAGTGGAGGGATAGTGTGATCTGGTTGGGCTGAGCATGAAGCTAGGAGACAGGAACTTCTGAGCCCTAATCCCCTTGCTAACACTGACTTGCTGGGTAGCCTTGGGGAGATGAAAACACTGAAAGTAAGATAATACTTACTGTGGCAAATTGCCGGTACTGTTCTGCTGGGTCTCACGCTTTCTCTTCTCTGGGGTAGGTTCGGCGCTATTGCTTGCTCTGAACCAGTTCTTAATTAACTCCACTAGTGTCCTTGAGGAGGAGTGGAGAGGAGGGACCTGGGCCCGCCCTCTACTCAGGTCCAACCCAGCCCTGAGGGTCTTGTGTGAACCACCTGTGAACTAGCGGTTCCTCCCCTGGGTTAACTTCCTCTCCTATCCTTCAGCTTGTGAGGGGCTCTTGCCTCTCCTTCTACACAACCTGGTGCCCCTTACCTAGGGTTTCTTCTGGACTCACATCCACCACAAGCAGTTTCTTTTTTTTTTTTTTCTCCTCACTTCTATTTCTCTCTATCCAAACTCTTTCTACTCTTCTCTTCTCTCTGCACCTGCAGACCATCTGCTCCATCAAACCTTCTCGCTTCAAACTCCCCCACGTCCGACTGAAGCAGGGGTTTAATCAACATGACTGATCAGGTGCTCTAATTGGAGTCAGGTGCTCTAAAGAAGTCAGGTTTCTAGTTAATCTAAAGCAAACCTTCCTCCATTGCAGGGAATAAAGGCCCCTGCTAACACTCCATGCTGCCCTGGCCATGCTGTATCAGCAAGTATCCGCCCGCCCCCCCGGCTCAACACAGGGTTGGCTACTTGCGGAAGGTGTCAGCGGAAAAGGCCAATCAGCTTGCCGTTTTGGCTTCCAGCCTATGCTGAGATCCGAAAATGGAGTAAGGCTGGCAAAGAGAGAACCACTCGTCACTCTGGTGTTCCTTTCCTTCGTTCTATCCATCCTATGCATCCACTGGAGCGGGGCGTGATCAGTCACAAGGTAAACCGCCGCCCCAGGAGATAGTAGCGGAGAGTCTCCATAGCCCATTTTATCGCCAGACATTCCTTTTCAACAACAGCGTACTTTTGTTCCCTGGGGAGGAGCTTCCGGCTGAGGTACAAGATGGGGTGCTCCTCCTCCCCTACCATCTGGGAAAGGACGGCACCGAGTCCCACCTCCGAGGCGTCCGTCTGCAGGATGAATTCCTTCTCGAAGTCTGGGGCCATGAGTACCGGATGGCAGCATAGGGCTGTCCGTAAATCTGCAAATGCTTCTTCCGCCGCATCGTCCACTTCACTATCTCGGGGCCCCGAGCTTTTATCAGATCCGTCAATGGCCCCGCTCTTGTGGCGAAATGAGGGATGAATCTCCGATAGTATCCAACTATCCCAAAAAAATGCTCTGACCTGCTTTTTGCGTATTGGTCGAGGCCAACCTTGTATTGCCTCCACTTTTCCATTGGGGCTTTACCAAACCTCTCCCTACGACATGCCCGAGGTATTTGGCCTCAGCTAGTCCTATCACGCACTTCAGAGGATTAGCGGTGAGACCGGCCTTTCGCAAGGCGTCCAGCACTGCTTCCACTTTGTCTAGGTGTGTCTCCCAATCAGGGCTATGTATAACTATGTCGTCTAGATAGGCGGCGGCATACTTGGCATGGGGTCGTAATAACTTATCCATAAGTCTCTCTGGAATGTGGCAGGGGCCCCATGGAGTCCGAAAGGGAGGACAGTGTATTGGAACAGGCCATCGGGCGTAGAAAAGGCAGTCTTTTCCCTGGCATCCTTGGCCAGGGGAATTTGCCAATATCCTTTGGTCAGATCCAGAGTGGTTAGGTATTTGGCCTTGCCTAACTGATCAACCAGCTCGTCAATGCGTGGTATCGGGTAGGCATCGAAGTGGGATACTTCATTCAATTTCCGGAAGTCGTTACAAAACCTCAGGGTGCCATCAGGCTGGGGACTAGTACGATCGGACTGGACCACTGGCTGTGGGATTCTTCAATGACCCCGAGTTCCAGCATCTTCGCACTTCCATCCTAATTTCTTCCCTTTTAGCTTCCGGTATTGAGAGAGAGAGAGAGAGAGCGCACCAAGTAGGGCAGGGGTTCTCAAACTGGGGGTCAGGACCCATGACGGGTTATTACATGGTGGGTCATGAGCTGTCAGCCTCCACTCCAAGACCTGCTTTTCCTCCAGCATTTATAATGGTGTTAAATGTATAAAAATGTATGGGGGGGGGGGTCGCACTCAGAGCCTTGCATGTGAAAGGGGTCACCAGTACGAAAATTTGACAACCACTGATGTAGGGTATATACCATGGGGCTTCAGGTGTGTAGAATTCTCATTTCTACACTATGAAATTAGGTCAAACTTATAGAAAACTGTATAAAAATTAATTTCTAAAAAATTAACAATTGTGTGTATCCCCACCTAAGACCATTAACTCGGCAGAGTGTTCACAGTACCGAGGCTAGTGTTGACTTCCGGAGCATTGCACTGTGGGTAGCTATCCCACAGTTCCCACAGTCTTTGCCGCCCATTGGAATTCTGGGCTGAGATCCTAATGCCTGATGGGTGAAAAACATTGTCACGGGTGGTTCTGGGTATATGTAGTCAGCCCCCCTAGCTCCCCATCTGTGAAAGCAATGGCAGACAATCATTTCAAGCCTTTTTTCCTGGTTTACCCTTGCAGATGCCATACCATGGCAAGCATGGAGCCTGCTCAGCTCACCATCACTGTATATCTCCTGGGTGCTGGCAGACATGTTACTGCATTGCTACACAGCAGCAGCTCATTGCCTTTTGGCAGCAGATGGTGCATTACAACTGGTAGCTGTCATCTCCTGGGTGCTCTTTTAGCCGACCTCGGTAAGGTTGGTCAAGGGCTCCTGGGCAGACATGGTTGCTCCTGGCAGACTTCGGTGAGGGACGCCTGGACACAAATGGGAGTGGTTCCAGGTCATTCTCTTTAAGTTTCGTCTCATGGCAATTCAGTCCTGCCTGCAGTTGTACTGCACCTTCTTCTGGCAAGCAGCCAGGAGACAACGGCTAGCAGTCATACTGCACTGTCTGCTGCCAGCCTAAGATGTGTAAGAGATGGAGTGGATCAAAACAAAGAGACCAGATTTTTTTTGTATTCATTTGTATTCATTTGCTCCTCCCTCCCTCCATGAATAGTGGGGGGTGGGATAGCTCAGTGGTTTGAGCATTGGCCTGCTAAACCAAGGGTTTTGAGCTCAGTCCTTGAGGGGGCCATTCTGTGTGACAGTTGTGTTTCTCCCTGATGCAAACCTGCCCCCTTTGTTGATTTTTAATTCCCTGTAAACCAGCCCTGTAAGCCACATTGTCAGTGGCCCCTTCCTCCATCAGAGCAACAGCAGACAATCATTTTGCATCATTTTTCAGCACAGACTCCATAGCATGGCAAGCATGGAGTCCGCTCAGATCACCACAGCAATAATGCGCATGGTGTTTACAGTGCTCATAATCCTGCAGGATATGCAGAACCAGAGCCTGCCAAAGCAAAACCAGGCGAGGAGGCAACAGCAGCACGGTGACGAGAGTGGTGAGGGCACGGGCACAGACTTCTCTCAAACTACGGGCCCAGGCAATGTGGACATCATGGAATTAATGGGGCAGGTTCATGCCGTGGAATGCCAGTTCTGGGCCTGGAAAACAAGCACAGACTGGTGGGATTGCATAGTGTTGCAGGTCTAGGACAATTCCCAGTGGCTGCAAAACTTTCGCATGCATAAGGGCACTTTCATGGAACTTTTTTACTTGCTTTCCCCTGCCCTGAAGCACAAGAATACCAAGATGAGAGCAGCCCTCACAGTTCACAAGCGAGCAGCGATAGCCCTGTGGAAGCTTGCAATGCCAGACAGCTACTCATCAGTCGGGCATCAATTTGGAGTGGGCAAATCAGCTGTGGGGGCTGCTGTGATCCAAATAGCCAATGCATTCAAAGAGCTGCTATCATCAAGAGTAGTGACTCTGAGAAATGTGCAGGTCATAGTGGATGGCTTTCCTGCAATGGGATTCCCTAACTGTGGTGGGGTGATTGATGGAACCCATATCCCTATCTTGGCACCGGAGCAGCAAGGCAGCAAGTACATAAACCAAAAGAGGTACTTTTCAATGGTGCTGCAAGCACTGGTGGATCACAAGGGACACCAGGCCTGATTAGGCCATCATTGCTCCCCATAATTCCCAGATTACACGCATAGGTACCTCCTTGTGTGGGACATATTTGGGCTGCTATATGCCCCAATTCCCCACATTCATAACACCGTCCCTTACTTCGTTGTCACCCTCTGCCTGGCGTCTAGTTGGGCCGCGTTCCCCCCCACTTTCCAACCCAGGTGCCCTTTCTGGCCTTGAGCCATTCCTCGCCGTTGCTCCTCCCGGTTATAGTTTTCCTATTAGTTCTCGACAGGTCCGGGGCCTTGGGGTTTTGTGGTTGTCTTCCTGGGTTGCCATGTCTCCCCACCTGGTCTGGAACAGTTCGCGGGCTGCCATTGTCTTGTCCACGAGGGAGGACAAAACTCATCGTAGTTAGAGGGGTCATTCTGACCTAACCCAAGTCCTGAGACCTGTGGGTAGCCCCCGCATATACCGATTCCAATATTAGTATCTCCATCATCTCCTCAGAGCTATGGGCCTCAGGGTTCAGCCATTCGGGTCCAGGTGGATCAGGTCAAATCAATGGATTCGGTGGTGTCTTGTCCTCCACTATATCGCCATTTCATGGAACGTTGGCTCGCAGTGCAGATATATATACTCCGAAACCTGGCCAGGGATCTCTGCCTTCAGCTGGGAATAAATTTTGCTGCCAGCTTCTGCAGCCATATCGTAATAGACCTTCGGGCTCCCCACACAGGAATGAGGCAAGGGATACCGACCATTGTTCTCGGGACAGGCCTCGCTAGGGCTGCTCTTTCAAAAGCCAGGAGTATGCTTCCACATCATCCTTCCCGGTCATTTTCTGTAAGCAATGGTAGCCCGTATGGTCCAGGTCCCTTTCCCAAGTGGTGATTCTGCCTCCATAAGGTTCTTCCATCTGCTCACCAGGTCTCCCATCATGGCTCGGCCTGAGCAGCCCCTGACTCAGCACAGCTGGGTTGGTCTCTTGCTTGCAATCTAGTCGCCTCCTGTGGCGGTTGCTTGGACCCTCTGGTAGGTCTTCCTGCTGGGCGCGGTGGCTGTATAAGGCCTGACCACGTCGTCCATCTTAAGGTGGATGGGTTTTGTCTCACCCTGGGACTAAGTCCCCAGCGCACAGATCCCACCCCTGACACCCGTTGTGGCAAATGCCGGTACTGTTCTGCTGGGTCTTGCGCTTTTCTCTTCTCTGGGGCTAGGTTCAGGGCAGCTATTGCTTGCCTCCTGAACCGTTCTTAATTTACTCCACTTATGTCCATTGGAGGAAGGGGAGTGGAGAGGGAGGGACCTGGGGCCCGCCCTCTACTTCCAGGTCCCAACCCAGGGCCTGAGGGTTGTTGAGTGAACACTTGAAACTAGCGCTTCTTCCCCTGGCGTTAGCTTCCCTTCCTATCCTCAGCTTGCTGAAGGGCTTCTTGCCTCCCTTCTACACAAACTGTGCCCCTTACCTTAGGGTAGTTTCTCTGGACTTCACAATCCACCACAGCACTCCTCAAACTTTCTATTTGCTCTCTTGTCAAACTCTTCTCTTCTCTTCGTTCTTCTGCAGCCTGCACTCTGCTCCAATCAAACCTTCCTCCTTCAACTCCCCCACTGTCTGACTGAAGCAGGGGTTTTTATCACATGACTGAAGTCAGGTGCTCTAATTGGAGTCAGGTGTTCTAGTTAATCTAAAGCAAACCTTCCTCCCTTGGCAGGGAATAAGGCCCCCTGCTGACACTCTCATGCTGCCCTCTGGCCATGCTGTATCACATTACATACAGTATGATTCTTACAGAGATGTGTCTAGATTTAATTAAGGTCTGTACAATACTTTCAGCTTGTATAAAGTGCAATATAAACGTTAAAAATAATACTTAGCACTTTTCAGCAGTAGATCTCAAAGTGCTTTACAAAAGAGAGGGCATTGTTATCCCCATTTTACAGATGGCAAAACTGAGGTATAGGGAGGCGAATTAACTTACCCAAGAAGCCTGCAGCAGAGCCAGAAATAGAACGCATGTCTTGTGAGTCCTAATCCAGTAGTCTATCCACTGAGCCACACTGTATTAGAATACGTGAGAAAAACCTGAAAGCTTGACATTAAAAAGATGTCAATGGAAATATTCCATTTTGTTGACATATCAGGAATTGTAGGTTAGCCCTTCAGTTAGGGCTGCTGTGTTTGGAATTTTGGAGGGGTGTCTGTAACCATACAAAGTAAATTTAAATTGGCCTTTTCCAGTTCAAGAGTTCAAAGCACAATAAGAGACTGTCGTGCACAAAGAATAGCTTTTTCCCCTTTTATTCAGACATCACCATTTCTGTTTTGAAAATTTAACTTACAAGCTAAGTCTCATAGTTGCTATAGTCTCTATTGAAAGTTCATGTTTGCTGTGTGTGTTCATGTACGGCTGTGGAAAATGACTCATTGCTTCTTTTGGCACTAAAAAAGTTTATTACATTAGACAAGTAAGAAATTTTGCAGACAGTTGGGAGTTTATACAGTCTCAACAATGTGATTTAGGGTGTATTTGGTGAGCACTTGCAGGTCTAGTAAATGATATTCAGGGGCTCTGCCGTCAGACTGCTTTTTAGAGTGGAATAAACTAAGCTGATTTTTCCTAGGGTGCTACGTAGGTTTTCCTTACTTGACAATTTGGGACAATGGCCTGTTACTCTCCAACCAGCCTTTAATAACGTTCTCTGGTTTGCGAGTGATATAAACAACAATTCTTGTACATCATGAAGAAAGTAACTTGAGACCTCAGATGAGAAAGCTGGCTTCCCTCTGCAAGTTAGTTTAAGTGAGTGGAAGTCGAAGGAATCATTTAGAGATGATGATTATTCAGTGCCTGGCTGCTGCATGAACCTTGGACTAACTTTGTCTTATGCCTGCTGAACTTATTTGTTCCTTACGTTCTTTGGAATCTCTCTGATTTCACAAACACTTCAAAGCACGTCATGAAGGGAGATGGCAGTGCAATTTGGAATCTGATGTGGAAGTACTGTGTTTCTGTCAGGACAATCAGGTACAGTAAGACCTCTTTAAAACTTCAGTCCATGATCAGTCTCTTTAAGATGCATGTATTACAAACTGATCTCTTCCAATAGCTGTATTATTTACCCTATATAGTTATCTCTGATCTAGGGGAGATTATCATTAGGTTTGATTCCTCTCTGTGTTTTTCCCCCACCTAAAACTTTGAATTTATACTACAGTGTTACAGTAATAAATCTGGATAGGAAAGTAGCATTTTCCTGCTTTTGGTATCTTGGGAATATTTCCATCTAGCAGCCCATTCTACATGCTGTTGAATGTTGGAATATGAAAGAAATCTTGTTTTAGATGTATTTGCCAGTTTCCTATTTTTATTTTGCTGTCTTGAATCACAATTAGTGCATGTGCACTTTGCAATCCATAAACATTGTTTGTTTTAGAAAAGGAAAAAGTTAAGATTACAGAATGAAAACCTGAAATTGTAAATAGGCAATGCTATTGTATAACAAGCTGAATCTTACCTGTGCATATTATGTGAAAAGGCAGCTTGTTTCAATCCAATGACAGGCTGTGGGTGCTGTGCATCACTGCTCACATTCTTTGAGTGGTTCCTGTCTGGCATTCTGCGTGGTCTGTGCCAGACTCAGTTGCTGTAGATTCCAGCAGAGTTTATTCTGGGAATGGAACCATTAAAGTGAGACGCTCAGTGATTGTGTGTTCTTGCAGTGATTAAAATGTGTGTGTGTGTGTGTATATATATATATTTAAATGCAGCCAGTCACTTTACTTCTTCTGTGCTATAATTTCTTTATGCAGCAGGGTTGTATGTTTTGAATGGTGTGTTTTGTGGTGCCAACCTCCCTCAAGGAATCACATAATCTAAATAATTACTCCATTTCACACTGTGTAATTATTCACAGTGCCAAAGAAACAATCTAGAGCCTGAATTCCTACAAGAACTTTCACTACTGAAAAGGGGCTTAGAAGCCTCTTTACCTTGCAGATGAACTTCAGACAGCAAGTCCCATGATCCACAACAGTTATAGAAACTGGATTTGATTGGCAAGATTCTCCTTAATAGAGGATTCAAAAGAGAATAAATTATTCTTAAAGATCATCTGGGTCAGGACTGAGAGCACTGGGATAGTGGTTGTCTGATATGAACCTGGTTTGTGCTTAAGTACAAGAGCTGCACTCTTCATACACAAACATTCACCCTGACCTCAATAATATTAGAAATGCTCAAAGAAAGTCCTGTGCAAAATTTACAAGAAAAATACAAGCATATGCTCTTAATAATGCAGAAACTATTAAAAATAACCAGAAGGGTTTCAAAAATCTCTGTGGGCATTTTGGGTGTAGTGGTTGATCTTTTACTCTTTATTTAAAATTCAGCATTCAGGTCATGCTCATCAGTAAATAGCCACTTTTATTTGTTTGCTTCAGAACATTTATTTTAGTTTAGAATATGTAGATTGAACATCGGGTTAGTTGCTTTCAGCAATGCTTATATGTACTATAGCTTACACTGGCTGCCACGGCTAGTGCAATGCAAAATAAAGTTCCTCTTTGCATAGTTCTATGAGCATTATTTATGAAGTTTTTGGTTGTTTTAGTAGTTAACTAGAACCTCTTTTCTTTGGAGGTAGTGGGTACTACCTGTGACAGTGAGAGAGTCCAGAGAAAAAAGAATATTCCCTTTCAAAAATCCCAACTGCCTTCATAAGTTATTTCTCTGTACCTCATATTTTTCTTAAGCAGCCCTCACACCTCATTTTTAGAAATCTGAAAGGTACCAGTAACTCTTCCTGTTTGCCTCTTATTTATCTCCACTAAGTAGCAGGCCCCCCCCCCTCTCTTTTTTTTCCTTCTGCTCAGAGCGCAGCTGCTGCAGGAAATGTGATGGGTTCAGATTTGGAAAATGTGAGGTACCATCTCAGAAGTTTAACCCAGGGTTGAATCATATTATGTCTCAGCACAGCAATATTCACTTGCAGGAGTGTATCATGATGGCATACGGGTGTGTCTAGTATTGTCCTGCATATCTGCAGTTGGGAGAATGCCCTAACCTTCTCGCCACACTGCCAGGTATCTACACACAAGTTTTGGACCAATATGACTATTTCAGTTAGGGATGTGAGGTTTTTATTTTTTGTTTTTTAACTGAAATAGCTAAACTGGTAGAGCCCCTAGTACAGATGCATTTATGCCAGTATAAATACGTATAATACCAGTATACCTTGTTCCTCTTCCACTACAGGATTAAATTATACTGGCATAAGCCCCTCTATAATGGCATACGTTTGTTCGTGCTAGGGAGCTTAGGTCATATTAAGTATACTGGGACAGTTAAAGCAGTACAACTTTTGTGGGTAGACAAGCCTTAAATAAGAAATCATAAAAATAAATCTCTCTCTGTGAAGGCAAATAATCACTGCTGTTTGACACTCTAATTTCAGGTCCTGTCCAGCTCTCATTTAGTGAAAGCTGGATTGGGTCCTTGTTGCAACTGTCCTTAATTAGAGTGTGTGTGTGTCTGCTAATACACGTGTTTAACTTGCCTACCATGAGCAGGCCCACTGAAATCAATGGTAGCAAAGCTGAGCACCTGCATATGCATTTGCAGAATCCGGAGCTAAGTGTGGTCGTACAGCGCTTCACACGATAGGGCTCAGTCCTGCTTGGAGTCTTTGCACAGTTCTGTCATGCAGAACAATAATAACACCTGCAGTTCGGTGGTACTTGACAATGTACTGAACTGCCTAATTCATGCCTTCTTTTCAGCTCCAGCAGAACCCACTTAGAGTATGTCTTTCTACATAGCAATTAGACTCCTGTGCCTGGCCCATGCCAGCTGACTCGAACTCGCAGTACTCGGGCTATAGGGCTGTTTAACTGCAGTGTAGACTTCTGGGCACAGGCTGGAGCCTGGGCTCTAGGACCCTGTGATGTGGGAGGGTCTCAGAGCTTGAACTGCAGTCCCGGATGGAAGCTGTATACTGCAGATAACCAGCCCCGAGGCCTGAGACCCGTGAGCCCAAGTCAGCTGGCATAGGCCAGCCACGGATGTCATATTGTAGTGTAGACTGACTTACTGTCTAGCAAAATTCAATAAAGTGAAACTCCTTCCATCTATGAAGAAGTAAAAGGGAAATCCTGAATGGCTTCGGTAAACTTTTGCTCTGCTTAACATGAAGCTTCAGTCCGTTCAAAGGATTAAATTCTTGAAACCCACCAAAAGCCCAGCCAACTGGGTTGCATTTCATTGTCCTGCACAAGGGGCAGCAGGAGGGGACAAGTTCAGACAAAATCCATTCTTACAATATATGGGCAAGCAAGAGAATTGCAGCTCAGTCCATCCGCATTTGGTACTTCAGGCGACAGAGAGCAGATGCTGACACTGCTGTTCCTCCATATCCCTTCTACAGGGGTTCCTGGCTATTGGTCCTGTGTCAGTGATGATTCAGGATCCCCTTTCCCATCCAGACCCAGTGCTCCCATCCTGTCAGCTGTGACTATGCCAGTGTGGAGTCTACCTCTTTATGCACAAGGAATGCAGAGGCCTCCATGTGGGACTGCTCCACCTATGCTCCTCAGCAAAAGGCTACTACAGGGAGTACATGGCACAGGTGAATTTTCAGTCTGAGGTTTCATGCCATTAACATTTGGTTCCATTGCACAAATTTCCTCAGGATGTAGCCATTGTTACCTGTTAACTAGGTTTCAAATGCTTCAGACCAAAAGGATTGTAAATTTGCTCGCCTCTGTTGTACCTGTGAAGGGGGAAAATAGTGTTTGCCACTGTCCAGCGGTTCCCAAACTATTGTGCATGTACCATAGGTGATATGTGATCTTGATGTTCCATCCACTCACTTCAGAACAATTTTTTTAAGAAGATGGTACGTGAACCAATACTTTGGGAGCTGCTGCACTCTACTATTGAGTGAAGGGCAAAGAGGAATCTCTCTGCCTGTCTTATTGCAGCATCTTACATCAAAGAGTGAGAAAGAGCCAGTTCTGCTACAGCTACTTCCCACTCCCCAGTAAACAAGTTGCCTTCCAAAGCACCCTGTGCATGTGCCGAGGGTGAAGAATGAACCTCTTGCCACTCCTGGGTTGACTAAGAAGGCATCTTTTATTAAATAAAGGCTTTTCCGCTTATAGTAAATCGCCACTTGTAGTGATGAAAAACTCCCCTGCTGTAAGAAGGCTTCACTATATAGACTTACCTTGCAAAACATGAAAGTGACCTTTGTGGCTAGGGCAGAACACAGCACTATTCATTTAACTTGGTCAGTGTTGCCTTTTGAGTACCTTTCCACAGTTTGGCTGCATAATATAAGAAAATATTTAATTAGTATCCAGTTAACATTTTTATTGTGCTCCCAGTTGTTATGACTACTGTATTTTCACAGAAAATATAGAGTGACATGTACTATAACAGGGCTGGGATAAAATCATTTGCCTATTAAATTGCTAGTATGCTTAATAATGTGCCATATGCTAGCTTACTCACAAGGCTGTGGTTGGTGGTTAGAAGAGCAGACTGGAACTATTTGAGTCAGCAAATCCACAGCCCACAGAGAATAAAATGAAGGGTTTATAATAAAGTAACACATAGTTTTCAGATTGCATCTAAAAGTTCCATTTGCAAGTAATGGAGCAAAATAGTCAATAGTTTGTTTTCCTTGCTCCACACATCTGGATAAAGTAAAAATTTGTTCTTTCGGTATGTGAGTTGTCATGATACTTCCTTACCCACCCAGCCCAACATTTTCCATCTTTCCATTTTGATTCAGTCATCTTACTTTATTTTTAGGTATTCCATATATTTTTTGTCAAAATAGTGACACAAGTACAGTTTGACTTTTCTTCATTTCATCAAGAAAGAATGCTTCTCAGGGGTAGTTACTAAATATTGCATGGAGAGGCCCCAAAACAATAATAAAAAATTAAGGCAAAATAGAATGTTTCATGGTGAAGAAAAATATACAGGTTTTGTCAAAGTGTAATATTAGATCAAAGAAAGAGACATAGTTTAAGCACTGGACTGAAAGCCAAGATCTCTTGAGTTATAATCCAGACTCTGACACTGGTTCTCTCTGTGGATCTGCACAATTTACACAGAGCTTGATCTCGTAACTTGTATTTAATTCTTGCAAGTAGTCAGTGTGTACGAGTTACAGGATCAGAATCTTAATCTGTATGCCTTAATTTCCACATCTGAAAATAGGTATAACAATACCCACCTCACGGGGTGGTTGTGAGGAATGACTACTTCATGTGCATAAAGTACTTTGAAGATGAAGAGCGCTGTATATGTTCTAATTATTATTATTATAGTCAGCACAAATAGCAATGCCTATAATTAAGATTGCCCACCATGATATTAAAAGTGTGTCACTAGTTATCTTCTGGCTAATAGTTTAAACACCAGTAGGTATTCCTAACAATTTAAATGTATTGGGCTGTACAATAATACTAGTTCAAACAAGTCTTTCATGTAGGTTAGCAGACTTTTAGAACCTGTAGTATTTGTATGGATCTCGGTTTCCATTATTTCACTAACTTGCCTGTAGTTTTAATGTTGTTTTTTAAATTGTAACCCCCGTCTGCAATGTGTCAGATTCTGAAGGCTTAAGGCAAAGATGTTTGAGTCAGTCTAAATGCTCTGAACACTTACATCTTTGTAACTTCATGCTCAGCACATGGCTCTTTTTATAGCCATTCTTCTCCTGGTTTAATGTAGTGCAGCTGTAACTATCTTAACACAGACTGTCCTTTGGGCTGCAGGATCTCTTTAGACTGACAGCACCAATAACTACATACCACTTGGGGAATCTTTAAAAAGTCATTGTGGCTGTATAACAAATAAATTATATTGTGAGGTAAGCATAAAGTAGGTGACAGTCTTTAGAATTCTATTACATGTTAGGTATGTCAGTGGACACAGTCCCTGCATTAAGTATGATAAAGAATATTAATATAAATTAATTGGGTAAAACATACTGTTTTTCTGATAGTGTCTCTAGTGTGTATGTAGGGGTCTAGAGAGGAAATTTTAATGTACTGACTAATCTCTGCACACAGCAGCACCCTCTACTGTTGACTTGTTCAACATGTGAGTCATCATTTCTGCTCTCCTGCTTTAATTTCTCTTAACTCTTAACTCAACTAGGGACCCATGTGTCTTGAGAGCAGACTGACCTGAATTCTACCTTCACTTGTGACAAATAAATTGTGGGCAGCCGTGGTGAGCTTTACAATGGAAGTCAGAGGGCCTGGGTGGTCACAGATCCATAAAAGCATTTAGTGGTTAGAGCAGGAGACAGCAATTAGAACTCCTGGCTACTGTTTTTGCCTCTAACTTGAGCAAATCAGTGAACACCTTGTGAAAGTTACTTACCTCTCTGTGCCTTGTTTAACCTCTATATGAGATGGATATATTTAACAAAGATACTGGGTTTAATTAATAGTTATAAAGCACATCAAGATCTTCTGATCAAAGTGGTGTTGCTTATTATCATTATTACATATTCTCACCTTGACAGACTTGATTTCCCATTAGAATCCAAAGTTACACATGCATATGTAGGGGAGAGCAGTCCAATAAATTGGGTGGTCTCCATCTAATCCCTACTGAGCTTTCATCCATGTTGCAAAACCACTACCCTTGATATATTTCCACACAGTTAAGAGTCTCTGTTCAAAGCTAAAGATTTGCAGGTCAGGGGTGAGTGCCATGGTATATGGAAATAAATATAGAGCTTGCTAACCCTGGCTCAAATCAGTGATGTTCATTTTCACAGCATTTAAAGAAAATCATTTAATCCACCAATAAACATCTTTTTAAAGGCACCATACTTTATTTAAGAAACCTCTGTTCAAATTTACTCCTGTTGATTGTTTTTTTTTTATCATCAGCTTGCAAGAAAATGACAATTTGTTATAGATCAAGGTAGGATCTAAGGACTAGTCTACCCACAAATATGCAACAATTTAACTAAATTTCTTTCCTAAAACCAATTTAGTTATTTAGATGCAAGTCTGTGTTGTTTGGACACATTCTTATTCTGGAACAACAGTGACTCAAGTAGATGTAGCTAGTCAGTTGCAAACTGATTTTAGCTAAATCAACTTTAACGCTTTTATTCTCAATAAAGAATTTCCACACACTCGCACCAAAATAATTGCACTGATTTTAATTGGCACGTTTTATTATTTTGATCCAAGTTTGTGTGTAGACCAGCCCTATGTCCTAACCTAAATTAAGCCAAAGTGCTGTATTTTCATGAAACTGAACACTAATGGTATGCAATGAAACCCTAGAAGTCAGAAAGCTGATCCAGGCAGCCTAGCTGATCCAGGAACTGTTTTATTATTTATTTACACAGAGCCTTTCAGAAGAGCTTGTTGACGCAGATCCACAGTATACTGGCCTGGTAAAACTGTTTACTTTGGGGTGGGGGAGTTAGATTATATTTAGGGTTCTTTATGTTTTATTGTGCTCACCCAAAGTGATGCATACATCAAAAAGATCTGTTTTCTTTGTTTCCTGAGACAGGGCTGGGGCATCCTGCATGTGGCACTTCTGAGATGTTTAGTGTTTAACATGTTACCTTCACTGCTTGTTTCATTGCTTGACAGCTCTTCAAGTCACCTAGAAATTATCCTTTAGGACTGATGTTGGCTTGTCCCTGGAGCTCTCAGCCTTTGCTGTTAATATTAAATTACGCAACGGTTAAGTTTCTGAACTTTTTATTTTTAACATGTTTTAGGAAATCCTGAAGATAAATCATTCTTGGACTAATCTTTATAATTTGAATCAGCATTTCGGTGCCTTGTGCAGGACCCATTTCCTGTACTAAATAGCATAGAGACTGTAAGGATGTGAAACTTAAATATTTTTAGTTTAAATAGGATTATTTTCTGAGTTACCAAAGAATAAAATAGGTGAGTTGTGGCGGGAAGCGGGGGGGATAAAACTCTGAGCTTTCATAGCTGGATCTCATATTCTTCCTGGAGGAATCGGATCGCTTTTAAATAATTGGTGAGTACTGATCAATGTAATAGTTATTGGCTGTTTTATTGGCATAAATGGACACCGTAATGTCTGACCCTACTTTATTAAATGTGGGATATGCAATAAAATTTTCTTTTTATAAGTTTGTAATGTTTAAATTATACCTTTTTCAAAACAACAGCTATTATCTGGAAACGGTTTTTTTCATTCACCATCTTAATTTTTTAATAGAAATTTTATTTTTTTGCTATTTCTTCTTGTTGATTCCTGAGTTTTTTGCATACCGGAATGAAGTTGCCTGTAAGAATTTTTTATTATTATTATTATTGGCTATACTGTCCATACGAACATAGCAATCATTTTCCTTGGCATCTATCTTAAAAACAACAAAAACTTCTATAGTAAGCAGAGTCTTGCTATCAGTCTTCAGTTAGGAATGAATTCATTTTCTCTTGCTCTAATTAACTGTGTGACAGTTAAAGAATGATTGAAATGTTTGAAGTGTAATTCTTTACTACTAGACAGGTAAAGGAAAAACATTAAGGGTGAGATTTATTTTACTTTGTTAATTAAATGAGTGCAGGTACTAGGGATGTTTATATTTCACAAAGACAGTTTAAAAGCAAACGCTAGACATCTGCTTAGTCACTTTAGAACCTCAAGTCTATTTAGTTAAAAAATTCTCCCCAGAATTTGAAATAGCCAACACCAACACCAATTGTTTGACTAGGCACGTTTGTATGGAATGTTTCCATGATGAAGGTGTACTGAAGTCTGTAAACGTGAATGTCACAAACTGATCAATTAAAAATGGTCTCAAGTTAGTCACACCTTCTTTTCCAAAAGTCTTAGCGGTAGGCATGGCATTTTGCCTTTAATGAGTTCCTATTATATTATTTTATCGTGGTAATGAATAGTATTCTTTCATAGCACTAGGGGGGCACTTTGAGGATCTAATGGGGCCAATTTGCACTGGGAGCAATAACATATTTGTAAATTACATGGGAGGAATTGTTACCCTGACATGAAGTACTGACATCCAGCTTTCTTGAAACCCATAATTTTCATGCAGATTGTTTTTATAATTTTTATGTGTACCTTGGTAATGTGTTCTGTTTGTCACTTCGCGGTTGTGGGGCAGCCTGCATTCTCATGGAATATAAACAGCCACAGATAGGTCACTCCTTTGCTTCCCTAATTTTCACCAAATGCTACAACCTTCTGTTTGTTAATCATGCATTTAGATGCACTCTTTCAGAGGGAACCACTGTTTGTAACAGAGAGTCTGAAGATTTATGCCTGTTAATTGAAATAGAGTGGGCCACAACGAGCATATAATGCCTGTGCTCAGTGCTCTGCATTGACTGCCAGTGGGCTGGTAATGATCTGTTGAAGCACAAATAGTGTGAGGACCAGTTACTTGAGAAACTGCCTCTCCCTTTTCGCTCCATCACTGCAGTTAAGATCAGCTGGGTATTTCTGCTGCCAGTTCCTTGGACAGAAGTCTAGATATGCCTCAAGGCATTTGCACTAGAGCAGGGTGGAAGAAGTCTGTCAAAATGTGGTCGTGGCTGTTTGTTTTGAATGTCAGCAGGCGAAAATTCCCCTTCTCTCCAAATATCCTGTGTTTTGACCAGCTTTAACCCTTGACCTCTTGGCCTAGCTCTGACATTTGGTATCTTCAGGATATATTGTTAGGCATATGGATGGAACAGACAGTATATTATTCTTATACAGAGGACTCTAAATATACATGACTGCGTTGGCCATCTGTGTATACCAGCAAGCTCTGTCTCTCCCTTGCCCTGCATCCCCATCTTTGGCCTTTAATGTTAGGCATCCAGATTATTTTGAAAGAGCCAAAGTTTTCCAGTAAGCCACACGAAATGCATGCAGGCCCGTTGTGCTGCTAACCCCACATTTTGCACAGGCAGGCAGAGAGACTGCTATTGGCAAATATATTTGTATGAACTTTTTTGAAACTGATTCCCAATCAGCTTCACATCAGCTTGAGATATTCAAATAGCCTCTGGTTAAGTGGTTTTCTGACTACTGAAACTGGATTGTGTATTATGATAAGTACACACTTTCTGGTTATTTTTTTTTAATCAGACAGTTTGGTGCAGCTTCATCTGACACATTGTAGGTATATAGATCTGGATTGAAGCCTGCTTCTGTGAATGAAAGATTCCCGAAAAGCAACATTTGAGAATTTTGGCCATTAACATACTAAGTTATGTAACTTTCCAGAC
This sequence comes from Chelonoidis abingdonii, assembly GCF_003597395.2. Lineage (NCBI taxonomy): Eukaryota > Metazoa > Chordata > Testudines > Testudinidae > Chelonoidis > Chelonoidis abingdonii. Next base: position 4,570,375 of record NC_133785.1, on the reverse strand, counting down.
TGGTGCATATAGAGATCTGATGATAGAATTTCACCCACACTATGTGTGTGTGTGTGTGTGCGCGTGCACACAAGTTAATGCAATGAACACATCTAAGCACAAGTCTCTGGTACAGTGCTACATCAGCGCAGCTGCGCCACTGTAGTACATCTGGTGAAGACGCACTATGCCGATGGGAGAGCGTTCTCCAATCAGCATTATTAGTCCATCTCAGTGAAACTTGCATCACTCAGGGGTGGCTTTTCCACACCCTTGAGTGACGTAAGTTATATCGACTTAGGCTGTAGTGTAGACCTGCCCTAAATGGCAGGGAGTCATTGAGAATAGAGAAAAACTATGGGATTTTTAAAACCTTGCAACTTTAAAGAAGAAAAATTTCTTAAGGCATCCATCCCAAGCTGTCAATAACCTTTTCCCCCCTTTCAGTCCCTGAAACCACACAATCCTACAAGTTAGCCCATCTGCTTAACCTGCCTACTTACTAGGACCTGCATTATTCAAAGGTATATGACCCCATTCAGTCCTCTGAACCTCACTCTAGAGCTCCGATCTACTTGTGAATCCACTCCATCTCTGCACTGAGTTTGAGCTGATGCCTAACTTCCAAAGAAGAAGATAGTCCAAACCTCTGTAGGAATAAGGAGAGCCAACACTGCTGAAAGGAGTCTAACCCATGCTGCCAAAGCCTACCATCTACTCCAATCCTGTGAAACAAACCTTGCTAGGCTGTGCTTTTTCAGCAAACCCTTAAAATCTAGACATACCATACTGCACAACTCTGCAACTGCTTCAAAGTAAAAATGACCCATGCACACATCTGACTGTAACTGTGATGTCCAAAGCATACACACATACTGACAAAACAACAAACAATTGTTACTAAAAGCACTCCCCCTTTTAAGAGAGGACATCACCAGCATACATCATCAGCAGGGATGTGGCCATTATGACTGCTCTGGTTAGCTCCACTACTCCTGATAATATATGAATCTACCTGAACAAAGAATAGAGACCATCAGTTGAAAGCTCCTAAATATCCAAAATTTATATAAAAATCCATTAAAAAATAACCTCCCCCCCCAAATCTAAGATTGATCATTTCTGCACCCTGTCCTTCATATTTATCAGGAGTTCAACCATGCTATAAATTCTTTTTGCCTTAGTTTCACTACAAGTCTTGGAGGTTTTAGGATCTGTTTTTGATCTGCTTTGTTTAAAGTTTGCATTTTAAATGGATGGAATGTGCCTGTACTGCACACAATAAAAACTATTACTAATGCAAACCCAATATTTTCCCCTTCTTCCGGTTGCCTTTAGCAACTTACTTAGCGTTTTCAGTGTGCCTGCCTATCTATCTATCTATCACTGAAAAGTTACTCTGCTTGTTTTTTTTAACCTTTAAAAAATTAAGGAGCATCAAGCCTTTGTTGTTCTGTTTTGCTCAGCCAGCCCTTAGTTAGAAAAACCTTCAAGATACTTTAAGTAAAGAGGTTTACTCCTAACTGTTTCCTCAGACATTTGAATTCAACTGTTGCTGAGTGTAAACAATCTAAATACAACAGGGTTCTACTTGGTTGGTATCTGTAATGTTCTGACCCTTCTAGTTCTCCAGCTGTCTATAGAATATTACAAAAAGAAACAGATATGTAAAGTTTGAATTTCCTAATATGAAAAAGAAATAAAGTAGGAAGGGAAAGAGGAAGAGGAAAACTCAGGCATCCTTTATACATAGTAAAGTATGAAAAAGTTTGAAAATACATTATTTCCTTTTGCAGGTCACCCTCAAAGAGACATTTTTCTATTAGATGGTGGCTTGCCATCTTTCAGTACCTGTTCAAAACCAGCATCAGGCTGGACAATTTTTTCTTCCATTAAAATATGGCTGGGTCAGTCTTGGGGCCTTTACCATTACTATTCCCTTCCTCATGATGTTATTAATAAGAACTGTACGCCTGATTCTCCATTTGGGCATTGAAAAACGTGTGCCTTTTTGTTCGTGGAGTGCAAATGTACTGTACATGTCCAAGATAGCGGAGCAGGTGACGATGAACAAAAGAGACCCAGGACACCAGTCTAACCCATTTCCATAGCAGCTCCTAATTTTTCAAAATCTGCTGAAAGAAGGAGCAGGGAAGTGTTCTGTTAAGTCGTCAGAATTCAGCTAAAGGGAACACAACTTCTACAAAGCGTAAAAGAAAATGTGTAGTCCTGGTTGTCAGCTATCCATTCATTGTTGCTAGCTTTTCTTTTAGAGAATTAAATTATTTAAAAAGCATAATTCTAGGGTGCATTCAGGATTGTGAAACAATCTTTGAATACCTGGGAATTTATCTTTTGCCTATGGTAATTTTAAGTCTTCTGAGCTAATGTGTCAACAAACTAGTCTACTGTGTTACCATTTCCCCGTGGGCTTTTAAAACATATTCATCTAGGGAAAATCTATGGTCCATATGGACAGTTTGTCTGAATATATTAATAAAAATCAAATGTAACATTTTGAAAGGTAAAGCCTATTCACCAGAGAAAGTCACTCTTCTCTGATGAAATGAAATGCCAATTTTATGTGACATTGACTAGTGGTTTCTGGATCTCAACTGTAATGACAATTTTCCTAATAGAGTTACAAATTACCTAGAATTTTCCTCTTCACATTAAAATACACAAACATTTTATAAAGTCATGACTATTCTGTTGAATGAGTTCAGTGTCAGGGGAATTTGCTAATGATGAGGATTTTCTGAACCCACGTATCACATGACATTTGCTGTTAAAGGCTGAAAGAAGCTTAATTTAAACAAGCCATAGATCCAAATTAATATAAATACTGCAAGTTGCTTATTTAGCTCTCAAAAAAAGAAGAAAAGCACATGGCTGATAATAAAGGTCTCAAACTAGAGTATCTTGGTTTTTGGCACACATTTACACGTGCTTCCAAATCCTCTTCGAAACACAGATCTTTCTAATTAAACAACTATGACAACAAACACTGTCTGGCTATGGGTCAAAAAGAAAGTTCAAATCCCAGATGGTCACTATCTATACGTGACCCGTCTACCAGCTGTGTCCCCATCATGTTCCACTGATTTTTTTTTCCCCTCCAGTGTTAAGGCAATTTGTGATAGTCCTAATCAAATATTTATGGGCTCAAGATTTTTGCTAGGAAGGATTCAGCTCATGCTTGGTTTCACTGCAGTATATACGCATTGTAATTGAGAAGTATTTTCCAGGTAGAAAATAATGGAAAGGAAATAGTGGAGGCAAAGGAGCAAAGAATATGATCTTACTTCTGAAACAGAATGAAAGAAGTTAAAGAAGTATAAGATGAAAAAGAAGTTTGGTATAGTTCAGTTGTACTCTGTCCGCAGGAAAAGAAAATGGTTAGCTAAAGTCTTTATGTATATTACAGTATTGTCCATCTTGACAAAAACAGTTGACATTTTTAGTAATCATCACCAATAAGCCTAGGTTGGCTATACAAGCCTATTGCCAATGACAGCTATAGAAATAAAGGACACTTATTATGCCTTAATATTGCGATGGAATGATATTAAACAACATACAGTAGTGCAGGTGGCAGTATGTTGACTTAAAGTGAGCTTCTTAATTAAATTTTGAATATTTCAGAGACAGCTTTCTTTTGGAAATGAAAACTTCCATCTCAAAGTCCTTGTGTTTCTAGATCTTGTTTGTTTTTGTAATATTGTACAGTATTCTTTCAGCACGAGTCCAAACAACCGATAGGTTGAGTGGTTTGCCTCAAACAATGCTGAACTGTTTAAATAAGGCTGAGTCAAATCTTGCTGTCTTACTCCCACCTTTAGTCATGTGGAAGTCAAATAAATAAGGCCAGGAGGACCTTACAACCTATTTTGCCTAGTTATAATTTCTGTTTGGTTGTTTTAAATTAGATTGTCATTGGTTTCCATCAAACTGGTGACATTCCCAAACAATGGTTAACATTCATCAAAGCCTCACAACTTTAGCATTTCAACCTATACTAGATTGGAAACAGAATGTTGCTATAATCTGGAGTCCTATGTGCATGATATGCCTGTTTAGCAAACAGTGTGTGTAATTTCTTAACGAGTTAAACAGACAGGCCCACATTTTCCTGGGGCTTTCTATCAATATGTGAGCACATGAATTTGCAAGTGCCTGATTGGTATGTTTGCACAAAAACAGGTTAATCTGTACAATTTACCAGCACATTTGTGGAGACCCTTTGAAAATTGGTCCATTGTATCTGTTCTGGGCTGCTTCTGCAATTTTGGGGTCAAGGAATCACTTTCATTTTTACAGCCTCTATTGCCATCTTTTCTGTTGTTTACTCCTAGCAAAATAGTATGTTCTAATCTATGAATGTGATTGAAATGGATAAGTTTTGAAATATCTAGGGAGAAATTCTGGCTCCAAAGCCATGGCAAAACTCCAAAGGGCTCAGGATTTCACCCCTACTCTATGAGTACCATTTAATTAGCACTCCTACAAGGTACAGTATCTGACACTGACAAATGGAAAAATATATGGAGATTTTCTTAACAGGAAACTTCCCAGGTTCTTCATTTCTTCCATAATGGTCACAATTTCCCTCACCTTGGATCACCACTGTTCAGGCAACCTTACAGCCCCCTTGCCTATCCTTTCCATAGTTTGATGGTGTTAACTGTAAACATTACTTTATTCATATTTTAACAGCAGTTTTAAGTATTTTGAGGAGTACAGGTACAGATTTATGAATAATCTGTGCATTCTAGTTCAAACCCTACACAACTTGAGTGAAGCAATAAGAAATGAACAGATGCCTGAATTCCAAAAAAGTTCTGACTTATTAATAATGTGGACATATGGAGGCTGGAGTAACCTAGAGCATCCTTTCTCCTTAGAGTACACTCTTCATACTTACATCTGGCCAAGTTCCTTGTCTCCATTATCATCCAATCTGACTATGCCCTTCTTACACTGCTCTCCTTAGAAAAGGACATATATAGATGCCCAGAAATAGTGGTTCAACTCAGTTCCTGTAATGTCTTGATCACACTGTGACATTACCCAAAAGAGTTCCCGCTCCAGGAAACTGACATTTACGAGGGAATAAAAAGGATGGCTGCTTCCCTATCTGATCTTCTCCTGAAAAGCCCCTGTGAACATGTCTTGACTGCTGGCTCTATTGCTTAGAGATTGCAATGCAGAGATTGTGCTGCAACAAACATGTTTGTCATGCAATGCCACTTTTGCCGCAACTAAACTCTACAGTGAGATCCCAAAGCTAAACAGTTAAGTGTACACACAAGAACCTCATTTCATTGTAATATTACTTAGTAACTTTTGAATAGCAGCGGGAATTAAAAACAGATCATGTTATTCAAGGTAGTTAGAAGCTAAGCCAGTAAAACCAAGCTATTAATACAGCTTTCTCCTCAAACTACAGTATAGGTGTCTGGTTTAAAAATGCATCTTTGCAAATGTATTAGCATACTATAAAGTGAGTGAGTTGAAGGCATTCAAAGTTAAAGTAAAAATGTACTATCCAGTCAAAACAGCACAAAAGTGTCTGTCCAATTAAAAGTAAACAAATATGAAAGGTAAATCTGCCTATGTAGCTATTTGTTCTGTACCGTGGTGTCTGAGTTTGGTATGTGGTACATAAGTCCAAACAATACTACAGCTATCATCGCTATATAGGTATGGACATTCTGGGTCTGATTCTCCTCTACAAAAGAGTGGCATAAAGTGGACAATCAGGCTCATTGTATTTTTAAACACTACTGTTCCAGTGTGAGTTATGTGATTATTTTTTTTAACACACAAATGTTGTGCCTACACAATAAGTACGTTAACTCAACCATGTCTAGTCTAATGTAACCAGTGCCACAGCCAAATGCCCAGGTAAAGCGATAAACACTGTAGTGATCATCTGCTTTAATTAGATCTAATGTGTTTAATTTTAAATTCAAGATGAGAGCTGAGCGGGTGTTCCAAAGAGATTCCCAGGTTGGCATTGAAGCATCTGTCCGAGTATACAACCTTTAGTTCAAAAGCTCTCAATAATTTACCCATGCACAGGCTAAGAAGAAAGAATGAGTAACAAACGAAAACCTGTGATCCACTGAGCCTTGAGAAGAAGCAGAGTGAGGATGTTGAGTTCTCACCAGGGCACTTCTAATTCCCCATTCGTTTTTAATAAACTCTCTCTACTTGGGTGAATTTGTCAAGGATTTTTGTTTTCTATATATAAATAACTCACACACCTCTATTCATTTTGCATGTTGTTGTGACTTAATTAGTTATTTTTACAGTGAGCAACCCTGTTAGCAGGGGAAGAGATCTCAGTTTGTTTGCTCAGTTACTATCACTCCCAAATTGCTACCATTCTGAATTTGATCAGCTGGCTGTTTTACAGATGATGCCTCCTGTGTTTTTTAACTTGGCTGTAAAAACAAAAGCCAGTCATGCATGTGTTTAACTTTCTGATTGCTCGTTGTGGTACCAGAGGGGACTGTCAAGCTGACTGGGCAGCTGGTAGACCCACTTCTTTTAATGCAGGCTAAACCCTACTCGCAGTCAGTCGTCCCCATCCAGCAATCTGTTTTCTAGGACTAAATTAAAAGCAGTTTTAGCATATGATTAGCTGTATAATAAAACTGTGCTAGAGGTTTGGAGAACAAAAGAGTGAAGGAAGGGAGGGGGACATACATCCAGAAAGGAACAATCTCGTTCTAAAAATTGCACTAAATATAATAAAAGAATATTTTAAACAGAGATTCATCATTTTTGAGCAACAAAAGATGCTAAAAATTAATTTAAAAAGTTTATTTTTGTGTTCCTATGACACATTAAATAGCTTAAAAGTTCCAACGTGTGGCTGTTCTGTCCAGTGCTGTATATGGAAGTGCTAACTGTATGCTGTAAATATTATTAGGATTGTGTACACAGTCTTAGCAAGCATATCCTCTAATATCTCCAATTCCTAGGGCTCAGTTTAGCAGTATGCTTCTTGTGAGTACTTTAATGGTGGAACAAGCCATGCATGTGGGAGTGGGGAACTGGGAATAGGAAGCCATGGAATTACCTGGTGAACATGAAATAGTCTACACTTTTTTCTCATTGAACAGGGCTGATTAAGCCATAAACACCATTGGTCCAAAACAAAGGCTCCAGCTTCTGGGGTCATGTGATTACATCATAATGTAAGTTTCCTTCCCCACCCCCCGCCCAAATACAATAAGATTTACCCCACATGCAATCAAATAAACCTGAAAACCTGTTCTATGTGTCTGAGTCTGCAGGTAGCATAAAATGAAGCTCTGAAAATAGTGGACTTGCCCCGTGCATCTCAAGGGGGTGTTTAACTCCCAGACCCACTGCTCCAAGGGCTACTACCAACATCACCCTGCAGAGGACTCTGTGTGTGGCAGAGAAGAGTGCAGCAGGCCCAGCCCACACAGTTGAGCAGATATGTTCTCATTCCTGAAGTAAGTACCACTGGCCTCCCTTCTGCTCCCAGCTGGAGAAGAAAGGTTGCTACCTGGCTTGCGTTCCTTGAGAGAAAATTGCTGCTGCTGGCACAGGGTTAGACTAATTGACAGAGCCATGCAGGCAGGGGGCCAGGTTGTGTGTTTCCTTAATCCAGCCTTTTGAGAATGAATTTCATTAAAACAACTTTAAGAAACTTTAACTGATTGGGAGACACTTCCTGATCTGCATAGGAGAGGATCTTCATCTTCCTCTTCAGCTAGTGCTGGAATTAAAGTAACCACAAAGAAACCTAAAGACTGAGTGTAATATATGGGTTTCCAAAATACCGTCTATGTATTTAAAGTTAGATAGATGTGGTTTTAGGTTGTCCCCTGTCTCTTGATGGCATGTTTGTTATGGATTCTACTTCAGGGAAGCAAATAGCTTAGCTTCAAGTGACACTAACAAAGTGTGTTTAGTGGGATGCAGTTCTCCACAGGCATATATCTCCTTACCCCAGGAAAGGGTCTTGTGGTCAAGGCATGGATCTGAGAATCTGGATTTCTTTCTCTTTCCAGGCTCTGCCACAAACTTGCAGAATGACCTTGGGTCAATCACTTAACTTATGTTTTCCTACCCTTCTGCAGAATGGGGATTACACTTACCACACAGGGGTATTGAGGCTTAAAATGTAGCTTATAAAGCCCCTTTGAGACCGTATTTAAATGTTAACTATTATGATTATATATTACATAAACAAATTCCTTAGCTACCAAAATTACCATCATTTCAAGAACACATTGGAAATGACTATTTCTGCTACACTATAATTTTTGTCAAGCTGCAACAAGAGACACTATGGGTGGACTCTATAAATGATTAATATTTTAATTTAATGCTTTATCAATAACAACCATTACATTTTCCACATTTGCTTGGCTTTCATAATAATCATTTTTATTTTGAACAATTATTATATTAGGTTGAGCAAATTTAAACTTTTGTCAAACAAAATTTAATTAAACTGATGTAACAAGCTCATGATTTGTGTACATGTCATACATGCAGTCCTGGTATTGTAAACAGATAGCTAAGGGTTAATGTTTCTTTAACCTGTAAAAGGTTAACAAAGGGAACCAAACACCTGACCAGAGGACCAATCAGGAAACCGGATTTTTCAAAGCTCAGGGAGGAAATGTTTGGGTGTGTGTCCCTTTGTGTGTGTCTTTTGTCTGTCTCTCGGCTATGAGAGGGATCTTTCTATCTTCAAGCTTCTAATCTTCAGTTTCCAAGTTGTGAGTACAAAGGTAGAAAAACAATAGGCTTTTATTGTTTTTTTGTATTTACATGTGTGTAGTTGCTGGGATGTTTAAATTGTATTTCTTTTTGAATAAGGCTGTTTATTCATATTTTTCTTTTAAGCAATTGACCCTGTATATTGTTATCTTGATACAGAGAGCATTTTTATGTCTTTTCTTTCTTTTTATATAAAGCTTTTCTTTTTAAAACCTGTTGGATTTTCTTTTCTAAGTGAGGCTCTAGGGGATAGAAATCCCTGTGCCAGGATTACGGTCTCTCTCAGGGAAAGACTGGGAGGGGGAAAAAGAAGGAGGGGGGAAGGTAAATTGCCCTCTCTGTTTTGTAATTCAAGGAGTTTAAGTACAGTAATCTTCCAGGATAACCCACGGAGGGGAAGCCTGGGGAGGAAGTAAAGAGAAGACAAGGGGAGGGGGGTTATTTCCCTTTGTGGTAAGACTCAGGGCATCTGAGTCTTGGGGTCCCCCAGGGAAGGTTTTGGGGAGACCAGAGTGAGCCAAACACTGGAAATTTTTGGCTGGTGGCAGCACTATCAGATCCAAGCTGGTAATTAAGCTTGGAGGTTTCATGCAGGCACCCACATTTTGGACTCTAAGGTTCAGAATTAGGAATTATGCTTATGACAACATGTCATACATGCAGCCCTGGTATTGTTCCCTATAGCTTGATGCTCATCTGTCTGTTATGTTAGGATCCCACCAAACTGGACCCATGTGCTTTAAGCCTGTTGAGTCTAAACAGTCCAGCTGCTGTCCCTGGTTGGGGTTTCTAGGCACATTTAGCGGTGCAGCTCATCTGTGTAGTACTTCCCTCTGAGAGTTGAGACCCTGCAATCCAACTGTTTAGTCCTGGGACTAGTGCTGATCCTTGAGACTGTCCTGTAGCTTAAGCCTGCCCTCTCCCAGATCTCCAGCCATATGGGCAGTCTGGGTTTATAGTTCTCCTTCAGGGGCACATGACAGTGAAAGCCACCAGATACACAGATAGACTTGCATAGGATTCTAAAACTAATTACTCTTTACTTAGATAGTATGACAGATACACAGATCTAGACAAAATTATAAACACATCTATACACACTTTCCTGCCTCAGTTTCCTCACCACTCTGGAGAGTTCTTTGGGTTTAGGACCATCCTCTGGCATGTCCAGGATTCCCCTCTCCTGCACATGGCCTCTCTTCAGAGTCTTGGTGTGTGTTTCTCCCTCTCTGCTGCAAGTCAGCTTGCTTTCTTTCACTATGCCTGGTCCTGCAGTTAAACTGGACCCCTTGCCATGAAAGTATCCCCCTCTCTTTCTCTTTCTTCCATGAAGTCTCCTGTGTCTCTGAGTATTTCCAGACCCACCCAGCCTCTGTGGTTTTGAAAGTCTTGCATCAACACTTTGATTTGTCTGTTCTGATACTGGGGATTTGCCATTCACCATTTCCTCAGCCCACAGCAGAGGAACTTGGTCAAACAGGTTTCCCTATGCAATCCATCCATTGTCCCAAGTGTCTTCTACCTGAACAAGCAATCATTCCAGGCCTTACACCCCACCATTCACCTGGTCTGGGAGGATGTACTACACCCCTGACCGAAGACGGCTGACTCCACATCCACATTGATGTATTCCTTGGTACAACAATTTCACAACATTCACCAGAATTCTGTACGCAGGCAGATTCTCCAAATTGTCACAGTAGACAGGAGCATTCTTCTGATGTATGGGGCTCAGAAACAGTGAGTTAGCCCATCCATCGGGGAACATGAAATAACTCTAGCTGATTACTTTTTTTGGTTAGCTTTGCTATGAAATTGCACAGAAGAACTGCCTAATTCGCTTGAAATAGATGCATACATTGGGTTTAGTAGATATTGCCTTGAGCGTTTCTGGGTTGAATCCTCAGATGTGCCAGTGTAACCGTAGCATGGGGGTATGTGACTTTCTGCCCCCTTTCTAATCCTTGGGAGCAGCTGGGAAGGTAGATTGCTCTGCATTGTGCTGGGTTCTAATGGTCTTGTAGGAACCACTACAACAGTGGGCATTGCAAGAGAAGGGCGCACACTGGCCATATCCCTTCCAGTACCCGCTTGCTACTAGAGAGCCCCTGAGGGGAATCCTTAGCTGTCCCCTTAGGGCAGCTCTAAGTCCCTTTTAGCGCTGCCTAAGAAGCACAAACGGAACTTAGCATGTGCCAGGATCTGGCTTGGTGTCTCTCCTCTTTCTCTAAACAAATGTTCTCAAAGAAAATACCAATTAGAGATGGGTCTGAACCAAACCCAGGGCCTGACCAGCCCCTTATGGGAAAGATGCTGATTCTTCACTGTGACTCATAGCTGTGTTCTTTCCGGTATTATTCAATCCTGAACAAATCAAAACAAAATGAACAAGTGCTGACATTTTGGAGCGTTAACACAAGTTCGGAACAAGACTCCTGGCCGATGGGTGAAAACAGAAAGAGAACAAGAATCAGTCCTCCAAGGATGTTTGGAAGAACTCACTTCTTAAGAGGAGCAAAGGAAATGAACTATGACGGGCTCTGCCAATCCCCATCTCCTAAGATCTTCACTATTGTAAAGGAAAATGCTCCTTTATCATATCTGTAGCTTCAAAAATATTGAGAACTTGATCTCTCCCCAGATTCTGGGCAGCGAGTTATATGGGCCGTGAATATTCCTGGTGCCCAGGTCTCTCCCTTTGCTCCGCCTCCTGCCCCGGGCACCTCTGCCCCACATTTAAAACAGCCTGGGGCCCCCACTCACCACCTGCAGAACAGCTTCTTGCGTGCTCACTCCACGTGGCTGCCAGCCTCTTCCTGCAGCCCCTGGGCAGAGTAGTCTGTGTCCCACCCCAAGCGCCCCTGCGGCCAATGGGAAGCTGCGGGGGCTGTGCCTCGGAGTAGCAGCACATGGAGATTCCCACTCCGCCCTGCCTAGGAGCCCCAGGTAAGTGCTGCATCCCCTCACCCCCTCCCAGAGCCTGAACCCAAAGTCTCTCCCACAGCCTGCACCCCTCACCCGCTCTTACACACCCACCCCAGCCCAGACCCTATACCCAAACTCCATTCCAGAGCCTGCACCCCCTCCCATCCCCAAACTCCCTCCCAGAGCCTGCACCCCCAGCCCCAGCTCAGAGCCAACACCCAAACTCTGTCCCAGAGCATGCGCCCCACTCCTCCCTGCACTTCCACCCCTTGCCCAAGCCCAGAGCCTACATCCAAATTCCATCCCAGAGCCTGCACTCCTCACCCCCTCCTGCACTCCCAGAGCCTGCACCCAGCACCCAAATTCCCTCCCAGAGCCCAACCTCTCACCCATCCTGCACCAGCCCATGCCATACCCCAGCCTAGGGCCTGCACCCCAGACCTCCTCCCCCAACCCAAACTCCCTCCCAGAGCCTTAGGCAGGTGGGGGGTGGAGTTTGGTGGGGGCGTGTTCTGGGCACCACCAACATTTTTACAAACCTGTGGCCCCTGCCCAGGAACTGATCCTTCCCCCATGCTGCACTGTACTGGAACTCAAATAAGCACAGACTGACTCTCTACAATTTGGACACACTAAATTTTCATGTTGGTGACCTGAAGTTACAAAAAACTCTGCTCTGAAATGTGAAGCTGTGGCACACATTCAATAGAAGCCAAAAGCATTAAAATATTTTACAAAGGTATAACTTAAAATGTAATTATAGACATTTAATAAGCTATATAACTGCACGAGTGGAATTCATTGTGGAAATACAAACAAGTCTGAAGGCCTGAAACATGTCTATAGAATAACATTGCATAAAGATGATATTATCACTATGTAACTTTTCAGAGTTTCAAAAATCACAACTCAAACATGAAGCCTCATCATTTCAAGGGGGATAAAAGCATAGAGTTTAATTAATCTGATCACACAGAGAGGGCTAATGACATGCAGAGCTTGGGTGCTATGCCAGCACACACATGGTTGGGTGTTTGATTTAGCCTTTTAGATGACAAAGGCTTTACATCCTTCAAATAGAGCAATATCTTTTAGAAGTAATTAGAAATGATCCCAAGTCAGGAAGTTGGCACCTGGATCTGAACTTTCCACAAGCTTTGGGGGGTGTGGTCTTAGTCACGGCCCATCTTTAATATGTAATGTAATATAAGTGGGGCAGCTTCGGAAACCCCTAAGGAAGATGCTGAAGAGCCTATGGTAGAGCTCGGTAAAATTCTTCAGCTGGACCTCTTTTTGGTGAAAATGCAGATTCAGTGACACCAAAATGTTTTGTGAATTCTTGTTGAATTCACCAGATTTTTTCAGCCAAGACCCCTATTCCACAAAAGAAAACAGTCTGAAAAATCAAAATGTTTGGTTTTCAACATTTTCAGAATGAAATATTTTGATTTTTTGGTTCAAAGTAAGTTTTCATTTGAAGTTTCCTCAAATTTTATTTGAAGTTTTTTAAAAAGTGTTTGAAATACAAATTAAATGTTTCACTTCAGGTTGACAGAAATATTTTGTTCAACCCCAAAGGAATTTTTTTTTTAACTTTTTGATTCTCTAAAAATTTGGAATAATTTTGTTTTCAGGTCAATCTGAAATACTTTTCTTAATTGCTAGCAAACTGAAAAATCACATATTCTCACAGCTCTAGCCTAAAGTCCAAGGTCCAATTCAGCAAAGCGCTCAAGCATATGCGTGGCTTTGATTGCCAGTAAGATTGCATATGTTTAAAGTTAAGCTTATGTTTGTAACTGCTTTGCTGAACAGAGGCCCAAATCCTCAAGTCCTTGCTCAGTGTTTTGCTTGGGTGAGGACTTCAGCGTTTACACCTATAGAACAATGTTTGGATCCTAAAATAACATTTATTTCAGTTACTGAAAATATTGATTTAAAATTTTTAAAATAGAAATTAAATGTATTATCTAAATCTCAAGAGTAACACCAAGGGGCTAAACATATGAATAAAGATAAACATAAGTTTGTGTATGTAGTCTGAAATTGGTCTACAAAAATTTGGATTTTTTTTAAAGATTTTCTTTGCATTTAAAAAAAGCAAAAATAAAATCTTTTATTTTATTATTAATGATGTATTAGGGTGCCTAGAGCTTTGATACGTCTTTTAATTATTTTAAATAAATGCATATTAAAATAAATTACAGTATTTCCAAAAAAGATATCTCCAGTAACTAAGATAGCTTTAGGTCAAAGCACTTCCCCTGGAACTGAAGAAATTCAACAAAAACAATATACACACTCACAATCTACTTTCCACAGTAGAGTAACAATAGTCCCATGGCTCTAGGAAGACTGAAGGTGGTGCCATTTACCCAGGAGCCTGCCTGAAATTCTCAGCTTAGCAAGCGACATCTAAACATTCAATCAATTAATTCTTAATTGATGACGCTTTAGCAGAACATTTATTCAGACAAGGTTTATTATTCTGCATGCTTTGTATCTGCGATGGTAAAGATCATTGTTCCAATTTTTCAGAATTGGGTTCATAGGGTAGGTACATAAGTCCCTTTTTTATTCAACCTAAATAGGTGGCCTGATTTTCAGAGGTGCTGAGCATTTACAGCTCCAATTGAAATCAACAATAGTTGATGGGTGCTCAGCATCTCTGAAAATCAATCTTATGGCCCTGATTAAGCAAATAACTTAAGTGTGTGCATAATTTTAAGCACATAAATATTTAAAATCACATGCTTAACTTTACACACATGCTTAAGAATTTAAATAGAAAAATGTGAATGATAACTGGGGGTTGTTTGAGAACATTTACTAGATGCCCAGAAAGCCACACTCCTACAGTTGAGAAAGAAGGGCTACAATGGTTAAAAAACTAACCTGACCTGGGGATGGGGGATGTGAAAGCAGTTATAAAAATATTATATGTATTATAATGGAAAAAGAGGAAGTTGATAGCAATGAATATAAATCAGAAGCTATGAATTGTAGAAAATTGATAAGGGAAGTAAAAGGACAAAAAGAAAACTCTGTGGTCAGCAGAGTTATGGACAATAAGGAGGAGTTCAAGTATATTAGGAATAAAAGGAATCCTGACAATAGTATTGGTCCATTACTGGATTGAAATGGTAGAATTTTCAATAATAATGCAGAAAAGGCAGAAGTGTTCAATAAATATTTCTCTTCTGCATTTGAGAAAAAAAACAGATGATTTATTCATAGCATTGAATGATGATGAAATACTTTCCATTCCAACAATAACAGCTATTTAAGTTAGGCATTGTCAAATAAGTAGGTCCGGTAACTTGCAACTAATAGTTTCAAAGGGCTGGCTGAGGAGTTAACTAGACTATAAATGTTGATTTTCATTAAGTCTTAAAACACTAGGGAAAGGCCTAGGGGATTGGAAGAAAGCTAATTTTTTGCCAGTATTTAAAAGGGTTATTAAATAGGATGACCCAAGTACAATGGAACCTCAGAGTTATGAACACCTTGGGAATGGAAGTTGTTTGTAATTCTGAAATGTCCGTAACGCTGAACAAAATTGTTATATTTGTTCTTTCAGAAGTTTACAACTGAACATGACTTAATATAGCTTTGAAACTTTACCATGCAGAAGAAAAATGCTGCTTTTCACTATCTTAATTTAAATGAAAGCAACACAGGCAATTTCCTTACCTTGTCAAATCTTTTTTTAAACTTTCCCTTTATCTTTTTAATAGTTTACATTTAACGCAGCACTATACTGTATTGTCTGATTGTGTATGTCCGGTTCCAAATGATGTGTGTGGTTGACCAGTCAGTTCGTAAATCTGGTGTTCATAACTCTGTGGTTCTACTGTAATCATAGGTCTATTTGCCCTGACATCCTGGGCAAAATAATTGAACAGCTGATACAGGATTTGATTAATAAAAAACTAAAGAAAGGTGATATAATTAATGCTAATCACCATGAGTTTATGGAAAATAGATCTTATCAAACTAACTTGATATAATTTTTTATTACAAATTTGGTTGACAAAGGTAATAGTTTTGATGTGATATATTTAGACTTCTGTAAGGTATTTCACTTGATACTCCACAGCATTTTGATTAAGAAACTAGAATGATACAAACTTAACATGACACATAAAAATGGGTTAAAAATTGGCTAACTGGTAGATCTCAAAATGTAATTGTAAACAGAGAACCATCGGCAAGTGGCTTTGTTTCTAGCGGGGTTCTTCAGGGATCAGTTCTTGATTTTACGCTATTTAACATTTTTGTCAATGACCTAGAAGAAAACATAAAATCATTACTAATAAAGTTTGTAGTTGACACAAAAATTTAGAGGTGGCAAATAATGAAGAGGACTGGTCGTTGATACAGAGCAATCTGGATTGCTTGGTAAACTGGGCACAAGCAAACAATATGTATTTCATTATTACCAAATGTAAGGTCACACATCTAGGAACAGAGTGTAAGCCATGACTCTATCCTGGCAAGTAGTGACTCTGAAACAGAGTTGGGGGTTATCATGGATAATCAGCTGAACATGAGCTCCCAGAGCAATTCTGAGGCCAAAAGGCTAATGTGATCCTTGGACATAAAAACAGAAGACTATTTAGTAGGAATAGAAAGGTTACCTCTGAATTCATTACTGATGCAACCCGTACTGAAATATTGTGTCCAGTTTTGGTGTCTACAATTGAAGAATGTTGAAAAACTGGAGAGGGTTCAGAGAAGAGCCATGAGAATGATTAAAGGATTGGAAAACATGGCTCAAGGAGCTCAATCTGTTTAGTTTAACAATGGGAAGGTTAAGGAATGACTTGACCACAGTCTGTAACTACCTACATGGGGAACAGAAATTTGATAATAGAGGGCTCTTCAGTCTAGCAGACAAAGGTATAACAAGATCCTGGGGCTCGAAGCTGAATTCCAGTCAATTCCAACTTGAAATAAGTGCTTTTCTAATTGGATGTTTTTCTAGTTCAAACTGGGATTAATTCAAGGAAGTTTGTGGCCTGTATTATGCTGGAGGTCAAAGTGTATCAGGGGTAGGCAACCTATGGCACGGGTGCCGAAGGCAGCACGCAAGCTGATTTTCAGCGGCACTCACGCTGCCCAGATCCTGGCCACCAGTCCAGGGGACTCTGCATTTTAATTTAATTTTAAATGAAGCTTCTTAAACATTTTTAAAACTTTATTTACTTTACATACAACAATAGTTTAGTTATATATTATAGACTTAGAGAAAGAGACCTTCTAAAAATGTTAAAATGTATTACCAGCACGCAAAACCTTAAATTAGAGTGAATTACTGAAGACTCGGCACTCCACTTCTGAAAGGTTGCCGACCCCTGAACTATATAATCACAACTGTCCCTTCTGGCCTTATGATCTATGAATTTGTGGTTGCTGAGCTAGGCCCTTGGTGCCTAATCTTAGGTATCCCCATTTGAAAATTTTGGCCCCAGTATTTTCAACCCTTCTACTGAAAGGGGCACTTTATTAGCAAGTTTTTAAGATACTTATTTATAATGTACTAGTGTATAATTTTGTAAACAGTAAGTGTGTGTATGGCATCTGACGAAGTGGGTATTCACCCACGAAAGTTTATGCTCCAATATGTCTGTTAGTCTATAAAATGCCACAGGACTCTTTGTTGCTTTTTACAGATCCAGACTAACAGGGCTACCCCTCTGATACTTGTGTGTATAGAGTCACACATTACTTTGTCAAAGTTATCAACAGACAGTCTACCAACCCACCACTGACAAAATAAAAGAAACCTCTGGACTCTGTGGATCCTCCCTGGACTCCTCCTTTTGCTCTCCCATATTTCTGTACTGATGCTGATGTTTTGTCTCTCAAGCTGATAGGTTTTTCCTCAAGGGTTGGTGCAGGATTGAAACATAAGCTTCAGCAACTGCAAGAGGCAAGCTAGAAAGAGGAATTGAATGTGGGATATAGACAGTTACCAAACTAAATCAGGGAACAAATGTGTAAAGATTTATTGCATTTATCATGCTCATAGATTTCATTCCACTGATGTTTAGACATTCATGTTGTACATATATAATACAGATAAACCAATCATGCTATGTAAAATACTGTGCCCTTTTTTTGCTTTATGGATCAGAATGTCAATACTGGTGAGCAGCCTTCTAGGGAAAGGTACTTGCCATGCTTTAGTTAGTAGGGTTAATTCATTTATAAGCCTCATTTTCTGTGGTTTGATACCTGAAACATGTATGTTTTGGTCTGAACACATCTCTCCCGCTTCCCCCACTTCCCCACGAATCTTCCTTAAAAAAAAGAGGAGGGGGGTATACTTAGTTATTTTACATTAGAGAAGTGCAAAGAAAAGTTGAAGTATTATAAATGTGAGTGTACTGATTACAGGTAATTAATTACCTTATGACTGCTTTTATTGCCCCAAGCAAAGTTACAGAGCACATGCAGGATGGTTTTGTCACAGAAAATTTTAATGCTGGGTTTTGGTACATGGACTTACAATTCTTGACAGGCACTTTATTTCACTTGACTCAACACCTCATAATGGCTACGAAGGAACTATTAAACTGTATCGGATCAGGGAACTGCAAACTGAAAAGTCTCTGGAAACTGTAGATCTTGATCACCTATTGATCCATAAACTAAACATATGCTTAATTTTTCCTAGCAGAACCTTTTGGAGTGCTGTGTGAAGGATCTTCATTTTAACGTCTGCCTACCAATTATGCATTTTAAATGTCTTGTTCATTTGGTTATTAGTTAAGATGTATGCAACAAATAATTTTTAAATGCATTTTGTGGCAAAGGAAAAGAATTTATGTGCTAGAACTCTCTCTCCAAACAGCACTGTTATCTAAATGTGTTTGTTCTCTGGCATGAACCATTTCACTGGAAAATTCACCCTTTTGCATTAACCTGTCTATCTGAAAAATATCTATTACCCACACCAACCCCATTCCATCTGGAATTCTATTATAATACCATAGAAATGAAGAGAATTCAATTTCAAAAGATTTTCTGCCTGATTCAACTCCCAGAACTGAGGTAAATCCTTTGAACCAATGAAGCTATGCAAACATCAAGCTGGCATGAAACAAAATCAGGCACCACATTTTAAAAGACTGGAGTAAACTCAGAAAAGCACTGAGGCTTAATGATGAAATGCTCATTCTACATTATCCAATCAGGTGGGACATGAGTTTAAAATCTAAAGACTAGATCCTCTTGGTCTTTTGTGCTATGCTTGTCACACCTTGAGGAACATATGGCTATCTTTGTACCCCTCTGATCTTGGAGATAGCAAGGGGCAAATTATGGTCCTAGTGTGGGTTAAAGTACCCACAGAGAGAGTGGTTCTAATTTGTGCCATCTGGAATGGCCTTAAATTGCTGGAGAGTAATGTATTCCTGCCAGACCCATTCTTAGTTCCGATCTGACTGTAGCAGAGAGAAAAATGGGTGAAACAGAGGCTGTGTGTTTCATTAGTGAATATTGAGTTTTCTTGGTTTTGTGTGTTTAGATCACATTCTTGTTACGTGACTTTTTTATTTGTTAGTAATTAAATATACCTTTAGAAATACAACTAAATTGGAACAGTGCTGGGCAGATGATTTTTAATGTCTACCATCCAAAAGTCTCTGTCTTTCAAAGCTCAATTAGAGAAGATGCAGATTTCTTTATAGTGGTTTTGCGTTCAGACCTATTAAGTGAGATTTGGTGGAGACATTCTGAACTGATTTGCTGTGGATGTTTTCAGAGCTTTGGAATGACTGGAATAACTTTGGTAATGTCTAACTTGAAACTCCATTAGGCAGAGTTTTGGTTTGCAGACATCAGGAGAAAGTGCCTTTGACTTTCCTTTGTGTTTGTCTCTAGACAGTTTTACTAATAACTCCTTGCACATATGGAGCAGTCTTTTAGACATGACATACTGTACATATGGCTTTACAGCACCCTATCATCAATTACTTCTTAACACAAATGATATCATCGCCTGGTTGCTCTCTCTCAATTGAAACCTTAGACTCAAAACTAAGCACAGACACTAAGGGTTTGGAACAGATTTTTTTTTATTACTTTCTTTAGTGGGAAAAGCAAGATATATTATTTCATTATTCCTTCTTAAGATTAGCTTTTACCAACTTGTAAATTAAAATAGTTCTGTCTTGATAATAAGACTAAATATAGCACAGAGAACTGCAATGGTGACGTGTGAGAACCTCCAGCATTCTGACTTAAGTTACTAATCATTACAGGCTACACCAGAGGTTCCCAAAATTTTCTTATTGCGTACCCACTGCCCATGTACCCCCGTCCAGATCTATTACCTGCCTGCATATCCCTACCCTTCTCATCACTGATACTTTGTGTGTTTTTCTTAACACTACCTGTCTTTAGCCGTCTATCCATATTTGACTGTTACATACAGATATAGTTATCGTGCGACATGTACAACTGGGAAAAAAAACCTTGACTAAGTTCTGAGCTCAGTTAAACTGGACAGGTGCTGGGCAACTGAACCGGTGCTGTATAGTGATTCGAGATAAGGGCTCTGTACGTCAGCATCTCTGTATATTTGTGTTCTCTTTGGTACATCTTGAAGTAAATTAACCATCATTTTTATATAACAAATTCCCACAGAGTTTTAAAGCTTCATCAGAGTAGCCTATCATGAAAAATGCAATAAAATAATTAATAAATAAAACCCACCATTACACAATTTCTCCTGCATACCCCCCAGAGATGTGTCTTACCCTTAGACAAGTAAGTTGCTATAAATCTTGCAGACTTTGTAAACTTACTTCAGTTTTATTTGTTAAAACAACCAAATTTATGACAATTCTAAAATAAATTATGATTTATTATTATAATAATCATAGCTATCTCTTAAGTAGTGCATTTGTCAGTAGATCTCTACGTGTTTTACAAAAGAAGAAAATATCATTATCTCTACTTTGCAGATGGGTAAACTGAGGCACGGAGCAATGAAATGACTTGTCCAAGGTCACCCAGCATTCCAGGAATATAACCCAGGTTTCCTGAGTCCCCGTCCAATAGACCACACTGCCTCCACAATTGTTATTTATGCATTATTACTGTAGGTAAATCAAAAAGCTTAGTCCACCATAGGTTATTGAATATTATAACATCAAAACACTTGCTTAAAAACTCAGTTACATATATAGCTGAGATTCTTTTACATAAAATAGCGTGTGAAGACTCTACATCTTCATCCCAATGTTCATATATAATCAGTTTGAGGTTGCCTGTCATCATAAGGAGACAATAATACCTCCCGCATAGGGTTGTTGAGAGGATTGATTAGCCATTAGTCATGAAACGTATTATAAATTCTAAACATGATTATTATTAGTTCTGTCAGCCAGATGTCAAAATTACTCCCCCTTGTGCTGTATCCTATAATGTTACTTTTATCCTCTGTTGATATAAAGATGATAGGAAGGGAGAATCTTAAAAATTGTTTATCATCGCTAGCAGATTTCCTTTATAAAATAGAAAACTATTGAGCTATGAGGATGTTGGCAAAATTTGTTGGCCTTCTGGATTCACAAGCCAGTGAAAATGCCCTCATGAATTCAGGTATCTGAAGAGTATAAGGAGAAAATGAATGCTGCACTCTTTCCAAAGTTGCTGGGAAGGCTCGAGGTTTTTACAACTTGTCCTGGCACACTTTATATAGGATTTTTTTTCAGGGAGCTGGTATTTCATTTCTTCTGCAAATTCATTGTTTAGATCCCCTTGTTCTTCTGCCTACCCACACACCCGATACTCTCTATAGCAGGGCTGCACAAATGCATAGGTTACAAATCATGTGCAGGCAGCTAGAGAACTAACCAAGGATGATGAGTTATTGCTATCTGCTAAATGATGAAGCATAAGGATCACTTTTTATCTTGTAAGTAGGAAAAATGCCCTGCGTTATCTGGCACCATTTCATTATATTCCTGACTCCACTGTGCAGCCTTTCCTCTTTCCCTTAAAGTCATCAAAAGTGTTTCCATATCAGGCCCAGGGGTGACTATCTCTGGCCCTTGTGAGATTTTATGAAACACAGCTGTGACTGAGTGGAGTGACATCACTTGATGATGTAGCATCTGATCAATCCTTAGCTTTCCTTTATTGGAAAAAGGAAGGTCATTCTATCTGACAAGCTTATAGGAACTGTAGCTGACTTTGCTCTCCCGCCTTGGCTTCGGAGTGGAGATTTGGTTTAACACTGTTCATGAGGAGTTCACTCCTCCGTGGAAGTCAGTGGAAAGTTCCAGTAGATACTGAATCTCAATCCCTAACATCCTGAATCAGCCACTCTTCCTTATTTAGCAAAGCACTGAGTTCCCCACTGACTTTAATGGGACTTAAGCACATGCTTAAAACAGAACATGTGCTAAAGTGCTTTGTTGGATGAATCAAAATCTGGTAAAGACAATTCCAGGAACAGAGCCTAGTAAAAACAATAGAGCATTAGACAATATCCTCCCTGACTCTATCATGTTAGCTTTGTGTGTGTCAGAGGACAGGGTGGTCCTAAAATATCACCATCTAGGGAACATCTAGAGAGAAATGGGAGACTATAGCCGTTCATCCTGGTTCCTCTGCTTATGGTAGCTGCTATTTATTTTCATTAGTAGTAAGCAAGAGTCTGAGAACCATTAAAAATTATTTTAAGACATCTGAAATGTGTC
This sequence comes from Chelonoidis abingdonii, assembly GCF_003597395.2. NCBI lineage: Eukaryota > Metazoa > Chordata > Testudines > Testudinidae > Chelonoidis > Chelonoidis abingdonii. The sequence continues at coordinate 4,547,981 of NC_133785.1, read as the reverse complement.
AAGGAACAGCTCTCTCTCCCTCTCTCCCCAGAACGCTGTGCAATCTCTTCCAGTTTGCAGATATATTTAATGAGATCCCCTGAGGCAGGCAAAGCGTGACGTTGTGATACTGCATTTGTTGTGTTAATTAAAAACATAATGAGACACTAAAAGCTATTGTCTCAAAGTCCAGACATGGTGCTTCTTATAGTAGTTCCTCTTTGGATTAATAATTGTATAGTGTATGTAGGTGCCTCTGAGGAAGATTAACATGTAGCATCATCATTTATAAACAAAATAAAGGGTCTAGTTAGAATCAGTGTGAACCATCAGCTAGAGCTGGAATACTCAAGCATGTGTTTGGTAAAACTGTGTTTCTAGAAACAAAATAGGTCCAAAAATACAGGTGTAGCATTGTAACAATACTCAGTATTATTTCCTCTTTGTGCATTTTGGAGACACTGGATTAATTGCTGCCTGGCTGGCATAGTGTGAATCCTCTGTCATATGAATCCTGACAGCCAGGGCACCAAAGAGTAGGAACATGTTGTTGATCTTCTGCAGAGAACCAACATATACACATACCAGTCATTGTATGATCACACTATCTAAGAGTCTTAGTGTACAGTCTGGCATGTTAGTTAGTCCACATCGTAACAAACTTTTGAATGCTTTAGAGAAGATTGACTCGTGTGGCTCCTTTCACACCTTCTTTCCCCACCTTGTACATCAGACTGTGTTTGGGGTTTGAACCAGACGTGGGGGGTTTGAAATAATCCTCTCTTTTTAATCACCATGTTCAGTGCTGTTTTACAATTCATCTGAGGATTTGCAAGAAATACTTAGATGGTGCCAATTAGTCATCAAGGCAACCAGTAAGTATACTCATTATTTATAACAAGAAAAGAGAGTTCATTAAGCAACTCCTACTTAAAGTTAGCTAAAAGCAAATAATAGTATTTACTGTTAGTAGCTCCAGGAAGTTTTAGATATTGAACACCCACAGATGAGTGGTTATTTTTATTACCAGTGACTTGAGGGAAATATTTTGAAAATGGTACAAAATAGTGCATTATAGAATTAAATATTTGTACGGGGTAGGCCAGGAAAAAATAGGGCAGGCCAACACAAACATTGGATACCTTAGCTGAATTGTATTAGAGAAAGGTCTTTTCTGGGAGACTGAGCCAAGAGGTCCTGATTTCTAATCTCATCTCCAATACAGCCTTTTCTTTGTGACCTTGGTGAAGTTATTTAAACTTCAGCAGATCCTCAGCTGGTGTAAATTGTAATATCTCCTCTGAAGTCAAAGAGAGCAATGACAATTTACAGCAGTTGATGATTGGATCCTCTGTGTTTTAATCTTCCTGTTTGGAAAAAGGGGAATAATGATCCATACCTACCAGACCCCACAAAGTGTTGACAGGATGAAAAGCACAATGGAAGCGATAAATACTATAATGATTCCCTAAGAAGAATCTAGAGAGTATATCGACAGTATCCCTCATAATGAAACTTTTGGAGCAGGGAGCTGATGACCCCACATACCGGAGTAGGGGCGTGTCAAAAAGATCCATAGCATGAGACCAAGGTGCAAGGAATGTCCAACCCGCCCCCAAACACTGACAGAATGAGACTGAAAGAAGTGGTGGTGCCCCATTGATGCAAAAAGCTATGTCAGCATTTCATAGAGTAGGGAATTACACACAAGGCCAGAGTTAATTTTTAAGAAGTAACAAGTAATCAAGGCACCACTAGTTGTTTAACTAAATAACCAAAGAAGCAAGCAGTCAGGATGACTCCAAATTTGTTTGACCACAGTATCCAGAATATCATAGTATAAACAGCAATACCAAAATAACATAAGCACCCAGAATAACTATCATCCCTCAGTGAGAAATGTCAGGAAAGAAAGGTCTCTTTCCCCCATGCCTTTTGCCTGCTTTAAACTGGTATCTTGCTGGGAACGGGTCAAGATTGTCTCTTGCCAAGTTGCCTGCTGGCAATCCAGAATGAATCTTTGAATTCCTTTAATTTTTGACTATTTCAAAACTTTCCTCTATGTCCCTACTCTTGGTCTGGAATTCTGGGGACATTACTTGCCTTGTGAGACATAATTTTTACAACTATCTGTCCACTGCTATCAATTAAGTAATAAGACTCAAATGCTGACTGTACCATTATCCTGCCATCCTGCTTTCTCCCAAATGTTTTAGAGTTGTGGGTTATCTGCCAGGGAAGTGCAATAAAATGTAGAAATGGGGATAATATATATAGAGAGAATTTACTGATCTAGAAGTTTTGTCTTCTGCCTTCTTGCTCTATTTTTGTGAAGTACCAAAGAGTTGTGAGTTCATAAAAAATGAAACTTGAGTTCTGAGTCCAATATGCTTAATTATTTTCTCTATGAATGAAAAATAAATGGTGGTGTATATAATATCTGCATAAAAAGTTACTTAGTCTACATATATGGATGCAGTGTCCTCTGGGAGAGTGTACACATGTATACAGAAGAGGTACCTGTTCTCTGCAAGCCAAATGAATGGAAAAAGGAACCTGCAAAGAGATGAGGCGTTTCCTTTGGCTTGTTTTCTGTCTGACAGAAAAACAGTGCTCAGAAAGGCAAGGTCTTCCCATCCAGTTTCCAGTAACCTGGATAGACAGAGTAATTCCAGGTCCATTGGTACAAACTGCCTGTGAATCCCACCAAAACGCTAAATGCTGCACTATATGATGACAAACCATTTTACTATAGCCATTTAACTGAGGGCATCTCCTACTTTGAACTGGGTGTGTGGAGAGGAGGTGGCTGCTTGTGGCCAGTTAGGATGTATAGTGGCCAGATGTCCTTCAGGCACAGATGTAATAGTAAGGCTTGAAGTCAAATGATCTGCTGTGGCAATCAGCTGGTGAATGTGTAAATAACTTAAAGCAGAGTGCGCCTTCTGGGAAGCACGATGGGTTAGCGCATTAGCTTTGGAGATGTTGGTTCAAACATGGTTTAGGTCACATATATATGGACGAGCAACCTCTGCTTAGTTGAAAGTGAATCTCTGCATCACAAACTATTCATTAAAGCAAAGTTGACTTAGATTTGTAGTCTGACTAAGAATGGAACAGGACTGGAATATTTATTTATTTATAGGTTTATAATGTGCTGATCACGTTTTCTCAGGCTTTAACAGATCAGAATTAAGCTGCAAGCTAAAAAAAAAATAAAATAAAAAAATCCTGTTTTCCAGAGTGGAAGCAATAGTTGAATTTGCCAACCAAGCCAGAGTAGTCTTTGTGGTAAAATAAACTACAGTTTGATTGTTTGCTTCTGGAAAGCACAGTTCGATCTGATTTTTAAAGAGCACTGGTGTGTCATGTATTTTTCTGCATTCTCTTGCAATTGCAAACTTAGATTGTGTTGCAAGAGCCAAACAGTTGAATTTGCAAATCTGTCCTTGACTTTATACATTCACTATTTTAATAGGCTTGGTTGATTTTATGTGTGCATATGTGTGTAAGTATATATATTTATATGTCTGTGTATGTATGTATAAAATGAAATCAAGCCACCCTATTGTATTTTGGGAGGTTAAAAAGCCACCATAAGCCAGAATCAGCAAAGAGTAATACTGTAGGTCCTGAGTCATATGAAGTAAAGTAGCACATGACACAGAAGAGTATGCAGAGGAGTATGGGAAACATAGACGTAAATGGCATTTTCAAGAATTAATGAAAAGCTAAAGAAGCATCCATCTCATTTCAGAAGTATGAAAATTTTTGTAATTTGCAGAAAGCATGAGAAACTATCTGATAAGGCCAGTCCTCTTGTAAATGGATTGTAAGAACTTTAGAATTCATTCCCTATGTGTACATGGCTGCTCTGATGCTCATGTGAACTCTGTGGAAGCAGAAAATATTTCACTTTATTCACAAGATGCTCTGATTACTAGATTTCTCCATAAAGTGCAGGGTGAGAAGATCTACAAGTTTCCCAACATGGTTCTTTGCTGCTCACATAGTAGCTAAAGATTATTCCTGTTTTAGGGATTCTGAAATAAACTACAATTCACAGGTCAAAAATGTCTTAATCTTAGATCAAACTACGTATGTTAATGATGACCCAAAATGAAAGACTTCAGAGGAGTGACTGCAGAATCTATTAGGAAAGAGCCTCAGAAATGCATAGAGAAGGGTACCTGGGCAGGATAGGACAGTAATTATTAGTTCAGAATGGGATTCTGTATTGTCTTTGCTGATATGGTAGACTTGGAATCCAGGACACCTGGTGGTATGAAATAGAAAGTAAAAATAGCTTTAGTAGTTGTGAAGATCAAAGCAGAAGAGTACAAATGAAAACTGTTTGCTCTGAGTTTAGATGGTGAACCAGTGAAGATGGGCTTTTCAAACAGTGTGCAGATCAAGTTTGGAAAAGGTACTTCTCTTGTCCTTGTAGTTGTGCACTGTGTCAATCACAATCTTGAGGTTGCTATTCATGATCTGTAGAGAGTTTCTCCCATCATAAAAAGTTTGACTGTTTTGAAAGACATTTTCAAATTTTACTGTTTAAATCCCAAAATTGCAATTTCAGTATTTTGTTGGTACTTTTGAGATAAGATTTTTGAGTTACCCATTGTGTGTGCTAGCCAAAGCACTGTAAGATATGATCAGAATGAATCACTTGGTTGTCATCTCTTTTTGGAACAGAATTTCTCCCATATTGTGAGCTAGAGGATGATATGACCTGAGTTAGATGTGTTCTTAAGAGGATGAAATCAGGCACACTTGTGGGCAAATTGTATTTCATGATGGACTTAATCACCATTGTGACTGAAATCTCTCCCTCTTTTTGAGGAGAAAAAAGCTCCTGTTGTTTGAGGCTTTGTGAAAGCTAGAAAGTGCTGTGCTGAAACTCTCAGCAATGAAAGCCAATCCTGAGCCTTCTGTCTAACACATTATTCTTAGAAATGGTAAAATACGTAGGGGTAAACATTTCTGGGTCTTGAAAGACAAAGATGCAGAAACTTCAGGTCTATCTGCTAGAGATTGCCACTGAATATCAGGGGATCTGGAACAATTTTTATGTGGCGGTTCTGATTATGGAAACCATGGAAACAATGTATTTGTTGTTTGTTATTACTGCTTCAAGCCAGGGGATGCAGCAGATGGACTCACAGAGGTACAGAAAGCACCAGTCACATGATTTCAAGGCTTGAACACTATCCAGTGAGCTAGTGGTTAAAGAAGTTGGCCAATTATAGTAACATAACAAACTGAGAATCTGTTAGACCACTTTACGGAGTGAGAGGAAAATGGAGAGCATCCTACATCAGTGGCTGACTGTCTAATTACACTTAAACATCATAAGAGTCACACAAATAACAATGCATGTTAAATAAGGCTTTTAACTACCTGCCTTTTAGGATATTAGGGTCTTGGTGGAAATACTGTTCTCATTGTATTGTTACAGTGCACTGGCAGAATGTGGGTTTCCCCAAATGAACACACTTTTCTTGAATTTATGGTGCCTGTTTTCAGGCATGTGGGATAATGTTTTTGAAATGCGTGAGGTTGTAAATCTACAGAGTGATCTGCAGACAGGACTAGGAGACAGGAGCTGAGTTCTAATTCCAGCTCTGATATAGACTCGCCCTGGGGACTTGGCAGTGCTCTCTCTCTGCCTTGGTTTCCTTATCTGTAAAATGGGGATGATAGTTCATCTCTTCTGCCTTACTGGAGGGTAATCAATGTTAGCTAGATACCATGGGCCAGTGGATAGGACCCAGCAATGAAAATCAGGAGACCTGGATTTTATTCCCAGTTCTGCTACTGACTCATTATTTGGCACCTCCCTGCACCTTATTTACCCTATATGAAAAAAGTAGGGAGAATAATATTTATATTTTTAAGTATCATATATTTTGGAAAATAAATGTTAAATATGGGTACGTCTACACTGCAAACAAAAACCAATCAACCAAACAAACAAAAACCCTGCTGTGCCATCACTCAAAGTCAGGGCCTACAAATGTGGGCTCATGAGACTCAGACTCCTGGGGCTCAAGCTACAAGACTCAAAACAGTGCTTTTGACATTCCCACTCAGACTGGAGCTGAGAACTATAAGACATACCTCCCTTCCCATGTTTCAGAGCCCAAGCTCCACCCTGAGCAGGAATGTCTACACTGCTATTTTTAGCTCCATTGCATGAGCCCAAGGCTGTAGACATGGGTTCTGAGACTTGCTACAGCAGAGTTGGTTTGGTTTGGGTTTTTTTTGTTTTTTTTTCTTCCGCAAATAGATATGCCCAACAAGGCTTATGCTACTCTCAGGTAGAGTTATTCAGTAATGCAGCAGCTGTCTCGCATGTGGTAACATTCAACAAGACAGAATGATACGTCTCCATCAGTCACTTGGTAAGGTAGAAATTAAGTTAATTTAAAAGAACATTGTAATAAAACAAAAGTTTCCTGCTTTAAAAATAAACATTAGTTTGTCTTTGAGATGTATTTTTTATTAAGTGCTGAGGCAATGCAGCAGGCCAGTGTCACATACCAATGTTTAATTCCTCTGACGCAGTTACTCAGGCTCTCTCTTTCCAACTCACAATTATCCTTTGCTAATTTTGTTGCAGTTTCTTTGGATACAGCCTGTCATCTCTCTGATTTTCACTTTGTGTCTATAGAGTTTTAATTAGCCAGGCAAGGTTTCTGTTGAAGTAGATAACCAAGTACGTGAAGTATAAACATTCCACCGGTCTGTTACAGACTTGATGCTATCATTTATGGCCATTCATTAGCATTTCTGTTAAATTGGTGCATTTACTATTTAGAGCCAGAAATATTGTTTCTTAGATAATACTAGCCCTTCCTGAACTACATATTCTACCTTCTAATCTAGTTAGTTTAAACAATAGCAGAAAAGACCCTAGCAGATATAGATCTATAAACAGGGGTTTGTAGTTGTCATGATTTGTTCTAGGTAAAAGGGATGAGTTACCTTTTTTGACATTTAGGTCCTGTACGATAAGTCTAGTTGTGGGCCTCATTCATGATAACATGTTTATCTTGTACCGTCACAGTTGGCTTTTCACATTTTAAATCAACCATGACTGTATATCCTTTAATTCACTGGATACGGGTTCTGCAGATTTTCTTTGCATAGGCTTTCACGCTGGTCTTAGAGAGATAAAAGTGAACAGTACTGGCTAGAAACCCTTGAAAGCAGCAGTTACACAGGCTGGGATACTGGAAAACAATCTAGTTATAATTGTTATAGTGGTTGAGGAGCAAAAGAAATTAGCAAAGAGTGAGATAAGAGGGAAGTGCAAATAGGGACCAAATCCCAATTGCTTTGTTCAGATGAGTAGACCCATTGATTTCCAGAAGGATTTGGCCAGGAATATCTCTGCACAGGAAGACCCAAAGGTAGCAAAAGTCAGGAGTAAAAGACAAATTGCTCCCCGGTTCTTCACTTAGCTAAAAAAATAGTTACAATTAGAGAATAACTTTGATCAATCTGGATCAAACATAGCTAGAGAGAGAGCCAGTCAAAATAAAAAGAAGAATCAAGGAAAAATAGTTCTAGCAGGAATGGGGACCTTAATTTTCATAAAAAGCTTAAGAGAACGCCACAGCTGTTGGAAATGGTGGGCGAGAATCATAAAACTCCCAAAGAGAAAGTTGTCAACAAGGTAGAAGTGAATGAAATGTGACAAGGAGGCATTCTGCAAACAGAAAGAAGCAGCAAGAATGGAAAAGGCAAGCCTGCAAAGTGACAGCGAGATGTTTACTGAGATTGTAGTGGAAAGGAGTTCTGTGGCAGGAGAAGGTGAAAGATGGGTGGACAGGATCAGCAAAAGCTTTGATAGAATCAGGGAGTGTAACTAAGATGATGTGCTGGAAGCAGGAAAGCGGTGGTTCCAGGGGAGATCATAGAGTAGGTATTTAGGAGTAGAAGAGATCTTGCTTAGGGTATGCTGACCATAACTTGTGATCATGACAAGAAAGAGATTACTAGTAAACTAGCTGAAGTTGAGATGGAAGCAGCTGTGCATTAAGGAAGATGCAAAACAGGAAAACCTAGGATATTTGAGACATTTCTGCTGAAGTCCTACAAGTTGGGAAACCTGGGAAGTATTAAAAAAAGAAAACCAAACTGATCCCAAGTTTTGCATTAAAAGGGGGATAAACAAGGGGTAAAGACCTGATCCTGCTAACAGTTGATCCTGCAGGGCTGGATCCTGCAAGATGGTGAACACTCTAACACCAATTTAGCAAAGCATTTAAGCATGCAAGCAGCTCTCTTAAAATCAATGGATCTGCTTGCACAGGTATTAGATAAGCACATGCTTGCATGTTTTGTTGGATTAGTACCAGAAGATTCAGCAACTTGCAGAATCAAGCCCATAATTTGGCTTGGGCAAAGTGCCATTGAAGACTGGATTGGACCTTGCTTGAATATCAAGAACATTTTGTATCAGTGAGGTCTACTAGTTTGTAGAATAATTGTCCACTGCAGTGGTGGAAACATCATTACTTAGGTCATTTAAAAATAGACCAAGCAAAGCGTTGAAGAATATACTGTAGAAAAAAAAATACTGTATTGGCAGGGGATAGACCAGATTACCTGATTAGATTAGTCCATCTCTAATTTCTGATTTCATGATATCAGAACTGATGATACTTGCTTAGTCCATGATATGCTAGAGAAGCAAAACATTCAAAAACTTAGGTTTTAATAAATGAGAGCTGATTGCTGTTTATACATAACAAAGTTGTAGTGGACGCATTGAGCTCTTCCCCTGAAAACTGAATCTTACACCAACTGGGGGAGGGTAGCAGCGATCACTTGTACACCTGAGAAATATCCTGAGACACACCTCTCACACAATGAAGATCAGTATGATAGGCCTACATAAACCAAAGGATAACACTTCACACGTCTGCCGTAAGGTTGCCAGGTGTCTGGTTTTCGACCAGAAATCCCAGTCAAAAAGGGACCCTGATGGCTCCAGTCAGCACTGCTGACTGGGCCATTAAAAGTTTGGTTGGCAGAGCTGGCAGGCACCCTACCTGGCTCCACATGACTCCCAGAAGCTGCGACATGTCCCTCTGGCTCCTAAGCAGAGGGAAGGACGGGGGCTCTGGGCACAGCCCACACCCTGAGTGCTGGCTCTGCAGCTCCCATTGACTGGGAACCATGGCCAATGGGAACTGCGAGAGCAACACCTGTGGGCGGAGGCAGTGCGCACGGCGCAGAGCCACCTGGCTGCCCATTCACCTAAGAGCCAAGGGACATGTCCCTGCTTCCAGGGATCCCCCTGAGATAAGTACCACCCAGAGCCCCCTTCTGCACCCAAACTCCCTCCCAGAGCCTGCAAGCCCTCCCATGCCCCAACTCCCTACCCCAGCCCTGAGCCCCCTCCCACATCCTGAACCTCTTATTTATGGCCCCAGCCCAGAGCCCTTACTCCCTCTTGCACCCCAACCCCCAGCCCAGGGAAAATGAATGAGTGAGGGTGGAGGAGAGCGAGAGACAGAGGGAGGGGGGATGGAGTGAGCAGGGGCAGGGCCTCAGAGAAGGGGAGAGACCTGGGGGCAGAGCAAGGATGTTCCGTTTTGTGCAGTTAGAAAGTTGGCAACTCTAGTCTGCCGCTACTGAGGTCAGGCTAAGCCATGACAACTCCAATATAATGCCATTGTCAAGCTGGCAAAGTCCTTCTTCCTTCTGAAGAAGTGTTGTCTGTTGGTTTGGGTACAGAACTATGGGCTCAGAATTCCTGAATTCTAACTCTAATTCTGCCGCTGACATTTTTTATGACTTTGAGAATGTCACTTTGTTTCATTTTCCCCATCTGTGACATGGAGATGCTGATATACGCCTGTCCCACATGGCTGTTGTAACAATCCGTTAATGTTTGGCTAGCCCTCTGAAGAAGTATAATGCTATATAATTCAAATTATTATTATTACGACACAACAATAGTCCAGACATACAGTGCAGGTTTTTGTTCAAGCAGTAACCTCATGACCAACTACTGTGATGGAGTGTGCAAAGAATCCTTCAGTAGAGTGGCAGGGTTTATTGGACTCTGTCAGTCTCTTCTCTAAATTGTCCTTAGCTGACTATTATTCTGCTACAGCTTATTTTTAGGTCTTGCCTAGTCCTTTAACATCTCCCCTGTGACTACTAGCCAAGCAGTTCAAAGAATCAGATAGGAACTGTTGACAACTTATATTTAAGTCCTTTCTCTCAATCTCTTAGCGTATAAGAAGATGGTATGCACTTCCATGATATTATTTTAATTTCTATGTCATACAATAGTATACAATTCTTTGTTTCTTTTTCTCAAAAGGCTCCTTTCTTTCTATCCCACTGAGAATGTCAAAGAGTTTACAGAATTCTTTGTCACTTTCATAAAAGTCAGAGATGGAAACGATCTGTCCATCTCCTTTGCCAGTGCCACATTGGTCCCTACAAAATATCTACAAGTGCGTGGTTTGTTCGGTCCTCTGCTAATTTCAGACATTCTATTACATTAATTTCATGCCAGGTTTGTCTAAAGTTAATTGGAAATATATTGCGTATGCCATTGCATACAAGCAATCCTCAGCCCTGTGTTGCCAGTCAGAATTACAAATGAGGGAGCCCGTTTGAATTTATCATAAAGATAATGAAATCATGTGATACAATATTAATATTATGTTGAATTGATCAAAATAAATTACATGTGGAACATGAATTAAAGTTTCTATCCTCTAATTGTTATAATTGGCTATAATTGTTACCTCTAATAGATTTCAAATTGCATACAACGTGTCTGGCTTTTTTAGTGTTACTTGCTTAGGAAGCACTCAGTAATGAACTCAGTGCACCCACAAGCGAGCCCAGGCCTTTAGATAGAGAGAATAACCCTTCAACACAGCTGTGAGGTAGTTGTGAGGTGGAGAAACATGCTGGCTATTGGCCTGTAAAGGAACACACCAAGTCACTTGTTTTAACCTCAGAATTCTTGAATCCACCTCTGTCATAATCAGTAACTTAGACCCAGTTCAGACACTGAAGCCTGTTTTGGTAGATTAGGTTGACTGGCCTGGTGTACAACCAGATACATGTTGTCCTTGAAGAGCCTCATCACCATTCTTTGACTTTGCCTAAGTGAAGCTGGGTATATGACGTCACACACAATGGAGGTTTGCATGGAATTTAAAAATGAGAAATCTTTCCACATTTAAAAGCCACACAGGGGTTTACACTATTGCACCCAGGCTTCTCCAGGTTAACTGTGGATGCCTAAAATAAATAGAGCCACACTTTCAAAAGCTACTAGTATTGCCAACATTGGATGTAGGCATTCTTGGGTAAAACAAAAGAGCTGATATGTTTGTGTTTTTCATTACAGTAAGCGGAATTCACTTGTAGTACACAGTTGTTTGTTAGCAGTGCTAGTGTCTGAGCCTAGGAAACAAGCCAAAAGGTTTGACCATGGTTCCAGGTGCATGCTGAGGCCAAATCGTCCTAAAATGACTAAGTAAACTAGGATAAACTTTGGGGATCAGAAACCTTCCCCCATTTCCCTGCTGTGAGGCACCAGCAGAGTCACTTCACAGCATAAGGGCTACAACAGCCTCCATAGCTGCTGACTTAGCTGGGAGTGTTAATTGTGTTTGAACATGTGTTAACTAACACAGGTGTAAAACTTTGTTGAAACAGGGCACAATGTTAGTTCCCAGCCATGTTTATCATGTGTGGCTACACTGGAATTTGCAGCTGCGTTAGTTGACATGTTAAAACACAATTAAAAATCCCAGTGCTGCAGCAACTAGGGGTGTGTGTGTGCGCGCACGTGTACCTGTGCATGGGACACTGTAGGGCAGGGGTCAGCAGCCTTTCAGCAGCAGTGTGCCGAGTCTTCATTTATTCACTCTAATTTAAGGTTTCACGTGCCAGTAATACATTTTAACATTTTTAGAAGATCTCTTTCTATAAGTCTATAATATATAACTAAACTATTGTATGTAAAGTAAATAAGGTTTTTAAAATGTTTAAAATTAAATTAAAATGCAGAGCCCCCCGGACCGGTGGCCAGGACCTGGCATGCATGCCATCGGTTGTCTACCCCTGCTGGAGGGAATGCTTGTGTGCTGTCCTCGTTCAGTGGCTAAACAGAGTATTTCAGGTCCCAAAATTGTCTGTCTGGCCCCTTTCACAAGACATGATGTGACACAGAAGCTGAACAAAATGAAGTGGGCAAGCTGAAAGGGGAAGTGAGTCAACTTAAAAACACATCTAAATAAAAGTCTTTGTGGCAAACAGCACTGAGTCAAGACAAAAGCTATGCTACATGGAGGAGTTTCACTACTAGAGTGGGTAGAGTTACAGGGTCTGTTCTGGCTTAAATCCATTTTACCTGGGGTAACTCCACAGATAACAGTGTAGTTATTCCTGATTTACATCTATGTAAATGAGAATAGAATCAGGGCCATGTTATCTATGAGTTTCTCTCATTCACAGTCTGGAGGTTTACCTGAGATACTCTATAACACAATGAATACAAGACAGGTTAATAGCTTTAAAATAATTCTCATATCATTGCTCATGCAACTGTAATCAAGGCTGTAGCAGCACTTCCATTAAAAACTCCTCCTCAGGATCAGTAAGTCCTTTGGCTTCCCTATGGCCACGTTCACTTTCTTATGCATGTGAATGTGCTTAATCTTCCCTGGTGTCTATGCACCACAATGAGACAAGCGATAGGTAAATTCATTTACCTGAAGGTCAAAATGTTCTTTGTGACGTCACAACTGATTGCTGTAGAATTGACTAATATCACAGTGAGAGAGGATTAGGAGGTTTCAGGTGGGAAATAAGCAGCAGAAGCCAATGATCTCTTATGAAACAAGGTTCTTGTTTTCATGCAAATAACCCCGAATTAAAAAAAGAGGGGAAAGTCCAGGAAAAGGAGAATACAGAAACAGAACTGTTTCCAGAATGTCAGACTTGTCACATTAAAACAGACCAATTGTCTGTCTGGTCTGATCTCTGCTTGTGAAAATGATTGATGTTGATCATTTCAGAAGAAAGCAAGCTCACCTACCAATCCACCCCCAGTCCCCTAATTGGACAATATTATACCACTGGGAGAAAATTCTTCCCAGCTCCTGCAAGTGATCAGCTTATACCTGAAGGAGGAACTATAGCCCTTGAACATTCATTGTAGCTAGTGTTACTGGCACAGTTATTATTCATGTAAATGATATCGTAATAATACTTTGCACTTACACAACATCTTTCATTGTATAATCTGAAAAGTGCTTTATAAAAGGTGAGGATTTTATCCCCATTTGCAAATTGGGAAACTGAGGCACCGCATTCAACATTTCTAGTGTGTCCCTGCTAGTCAGTGATGGAGCTGAAAACTAATCCAGTTCTTCTGAATCTCACTCCTGCTCTAATTTCTAGGCAATGCTTCATCCTGCACTAGTATTTAATCCTTTCATCTATCTATGCAGTAAGCATAAGGCATAGAGAACCGAGCACTAGATTGGGAGACAGTAGACCTGGATTCTATATCCAGCCTTGCCACTGATTTGCTGTGTGGCGTTTGGCAGGTAATTTCTTCTCTATGTGCTTCTGTTTCCCCTCATCCTCCCACTCCCTGCTTTGTTGTGTTTATTGAGGGTTGTTTGGCTCTAAATGTTTGTTCCGTGACTGTCACCATGGGATTCCAATCTCAGTTGGGTCATTGCTATAATACAAATATTAATAATCACTTATAAATCACTTACCACCCTAATTTTTTTATTCTTATTAAACTTTGCCTCAGTGATATCCTGGAGCAGTGAATCCCACAGGTTAGCTGCATATAGTGTAAAAAGTGTGTCCTAGTATCTGTTTTTCAAATGTGTTGCCTATGAGTGATATCTGATTCTTTCTTATTAGAGGAATGAGGAAATTGGAATACCTATCTCTCTTTCTCTGTAATATTCTTGCCTGTATCCTATCTCTTCTTAGTTACATTTTCTAAGCTAAATAGTCCTGACTGTTAAAATTGCTTTTAATATGGGAACTGTCCCTTGCAACTACCTGTGCCTCTAAATCATATTCTTTACCCTTCTCTGTTAGTATGTTGCTCAGTTATTTCTAAGTATAATGTGCACCAAAGTTTTTCATGAGATGCCGCTGACCCAGTTAACTAAGCAAGCTGAATGGAGCAATGTAGTTTTTTGACAGTAGAACACTGAGAGTAAACAAAAGGGGAAGCAAAGGAGAGAAAGTGACTAGGGTGCTAGCCTGGGACTTGGGAAACCAGAGTTCAATTCCTTTCTCTCCCAAAGATTCCCTGTGTGACATTTGGCAAGTCATTAAGGGACAGGTATATAATAGTATTTAGGCACTGAACTCCCCTTGAAATCAATACCTTTAAAAATCTGGCCTTTAGTATCCCTGTGCCTCAATTTCTCATCTGTAAAATGGGGATAACAGCACTTCCCTACCTTATGGGGATGTTGTGAGGATAAATACATAAAAGATAGTGAGGCTCTCAGGTATTAAGGTAACAGGCCATATAAGTACCTTGCACAGACTGAAGGAAGACTGTATTCGATAACTTACTTATTTCTGTTATTTTATTAATATAAAGTTGTGTTCTAACATTGTTTTAAGAGTTCAAGTCTTTAGAAAATTAGCTATGAATTTTAGCTCAGGGAGGTGTCCCTTTTTAAAAGCCATCGAAACGTCTATCACACAGAGGAGATGTAGTGGACAGAGCCTTGGGATTGGGACTAAGGACTTTTCTTCATTACGGGGAGATCGAAGCTGGTGCAATTGATGCTGCGGATGTCGATTTAGTCTAGTGAAGACCCGTTAAATCGATGGCAGAGCACTCTCCAGTCGACCCCAGTACTCCAGCTTTCCGAAAAGAGTAAGGTAAGTCGATAGGAAAGTGTCTCCCATCGACACAGCATAGTGAAGACAGTGTGGTAAGTCAATCTAAGCTATGTCGACTCCAGCTACTTTATTCACCTATCGGGAGTAGCGTAACTTAGGTCAACTTATCCCGGTAATGAAGACAAACTCTAAGAAAGAATAACCCTGTTTAGTCTTCTTTTTATTGCCCCTCTGTGATTAGCAGCTGTATGAAACTCAGCAACCTGTGACTATTTGGGTGTGGAGAGTGGGGTTGTTTTGGATGTATTTGCATATTTGTTTTGAGGTTCAACTGAACCCCAAAACCAGAAGCAAAACTGAGCCCACACGAAGTTTCATCTGGTTTTGGATGGAGCCATTTGAAACCCTAAATCAATGGCTCTCAATCCTTCCAAACCACTGTATCCCATTCAGGAGTTTGATTTGTCTTGCAGGCCCCTATGTTTCACCTCATCTAAAAACTACTTGCTTACAAAATCAGACATAAAAATATGAACGAGTCACAGCACACTATTACTGAGAAATTGCTCACTTTCTCTTTTTTACCATATAATTATCAAATAAATCCATTGGAATATAAATATTGTACTTGCCTTTCAGTGTATAATATATAGAGCAGTATAAACAAATCATTGTCTGTATGAAATTTATGTTTGTACTAACTTTGCTAGTGCTTTTTATGTAGCCTGTTGTAAAACTAAGTAAATATCTAGATGAGTTGATGTACTCCCTGGAAGACCTCTGCATACTCCCAGGGTACCTGTGCCCCTGGTTGAGAACCACCACCCTAAATTACCCCAGGCAGCTACAAAGCCTAGCCATAGAACATCCATGAATCTGGCCCAAGTGTGGGGCTTTGTTACAAAACACGTGGGAATGCTGCAGTAACAGCAAACAAAATACAGAGATTGTCCCATCCTCTTCTTCTAGACAAGTACCCCCTTATAAGGACAACTTTTCTTGCCCTTATAAGACAGAGCAAGCCTGGGAGAATAAGAGCTTAACCACAAGAGGTGCTGAGCTCCCACAATTCCCAATGAAGTCAGCAGGTGCTCAGCATTGTCTAGATACATAGAAAAGTTTGATTGACAGGTGGCATATTTTTGCCACATCTGACTAGAGGACATTGGAGAAGGGAGTCCAGAAAAACACATTTCAAAACTGAAATCACAATTATATGTCAAATATTGTCCCTGTGCTTAGGCACAGATTTAGCTTTATGCCATTTTCATACATTACATCTAGGATATTACCCCCAAATTTAAAGTCTCTGTCAGTGTCAAGTGTTTAGCTGAAGACCATAACAGTTAAATATAATGTTTTTAAGTCAGGGGCTAGTTTGATTCTGGAAAAGCACGTGTAATCTCATCTTTTTTATACATACAGTTCAGCATCTGCCACTTAAGCCCTCTGATATGTCTTGTAAGGCTGAAAAGGCCAATGAGCTTGCAATAAGATTTCTTAATAGCCAGAATCACCATGAATATTGGCTACACTGGCTATGAAAGCTGCTGAACAGAGAAGCCATGAGGTCCGGCCCATCAGAACGATATTAGGTAAATTTGCTGATCAGTACAGTATATCCATCAGCTAAGAGCCCTGCACTCCCTGCTTCATAACGAGGCATTGACCCAGCTTTATCCTCCGGTCGAACCAGCCAGCTTTTTTTTTTTAAAAAAACAATTATTACAGCACATCCACTGCAAAGGGAAATTCTGACAGCTCCACCTGGATGTTTGATTTTATTTATTCATGGCCTGTGGAACAATGAAGTCAGAGGTAGGTGAATGATGCAGTGCAGGAAGTTACTGCAGCACCAGCTTTTGCTGGAGAGATGATGAATTAATATACCAGTCTAGCGGCAGAGGAAAATGTTAATAAAATCTGTTTGTTATGCAGGAGTAGGGTAATATTTGCAAGACAGAGGTTTCTTTCTATGTGCAGTACGTACTGTACATTTTTTATTATTGTTGTTATAGAGCCTCCTGTTTTGCTTTAAGTAAGTGCTGTAGGGAATGGATGTTGCTTTCCTAAAAATCATACCTAGGAACCATTTTTTCAAGGGAAAGTATACATCTGACTTATTAGAATTAATGGAATATTTTGTTAGTTTGTTCATATAATCTGTAATGAGTTCCTAGCAAGAAATAAACACGCCTGTCATTGGAGCTGATGCACTGTTATGCAGATTGTTATCATTGATTCCAGACTGAAGGTTCAGGCTTCTTATTTGCATTTAGTCAATTAAGCGCATGCCCACCCTGAATCACTTCTGGTGAGTTTCTATTTATTTATTACATTATTCAAGATTATTTATTCTTCTCAGTTTATCTGTTTCTAAACAAACCTTCAGGACAAGAAAACATCCTTTTTGCCTGTGAACAGAGGCAGCAGCAAATTGAAAATTGTAGGGAAGCAAAATAATTTTATTTTATAAAACCACATAAAATCTGCCCAATTTTTAAAAGGAACTTTTTAATCTAAACAGAGAACATGTTGTGAATAAAGGCATTCTCTTTAATTGTATACATTAGTCACGTGGGTTCTGGAGACAGAACTGGAAATAAATTCTTAACATAGTTTGTAAACCATATTTCAGATACTGGTGTATGCGAATAGGTACTTTATTGTTATATAATAGATAATGAAACCATGTGGTTGAAGTGGTTGAAAGTTATCTTAGTGTACTAATGTGTTTTTTTTTAAGTCATGATTATTGTAATTCATGTTTGGTTTTTAATATGCCTATAGAAGGAATGTCCTGCTTGTTTCTCCCTATGTCATTGCATCTGATAGCTTTGAAAACAATAATGTAAGATTTATTTATATACTTAATTACATACATGCAGCTGTTACTTTAAATTCTTTTGAATTTTGTTTGACTGCATGTTGTCAGAGTTGAAATACGGTTGGAACAAATGAACTAGAAATGTGACACATTGTCAGCCAATGTTGGAAAACTTACCTAATTGGAGGCAGGAACCTGCTAAACTCATATGTAAACTAAAAAATAAAGATGAATAGATGTGACTTGTCAAGAAGACACTGCCCTTAATCTTTATACATTGGTTTGATGTCTAGATAGCCTTTTTATAGTTATTTTAATGTATACAGCTAGAAGTGCAAGAATGAAAAATCTCTTCAAGTCAAATATCTGGCACAGCTTTAGTTAAAATTCATAGCCACATGAATGTTTTATGAGAAATTTGTAAACAGAATGAAAAATGCCCTGAATTATCATATGCTCACTAATATAAATGTCAGAAATATTCATCTGTTACACAATGAATAGAGATGAGTTCAAGCCAAAAAATTTAGGTCCAGATTTTGAACACTCTTAAAGTTCAGAGGTGTTCTGATTTGGGATTTTGAATGAGGCCTATCTCTATATATGGCATTTCCTTAAGCAGACAGAGAGATGCCAGGAGTGTAGCATCAGGTGATTAAAGGTTACTTGGTGGGTGAAAGTACATGTCATTTTGGGAAGGTCATGCATAAAAATGTTAAGATATTTCTCCAGGGTATGTACAAATTCTGTTGTCCTTAAACTTTACCATTTTGTGGCCTACAGTGCAGGTTAGCATAAAGACAAATGTTTTCAGGCATTTCTGCTTTCACCATTTAGTTCAGTGTTTTGGAAAGTGCCTGTCAATGTACAGGTTGGGCTTGTGAGTAATTTAGCACTAGTCTCTCAAATCAGTGTTCCAGTGCATAGGCCCAAGCTGCAAATAGCAATTGTGTTAAAAATGTGCTTTATGAGATACAAAATACTGGGAATTGTACTTTCTCTTTCACCAAATTAGCCATCAGTTTTAAACTTAAATACTGTAAAAAATGTATTGGAGGAATTTATGCTTTCAGCTTGTTTGTTTGATTTTGATTTTTTTTAATTATTCTATAGGACTTTTGTTCTTGTTAAGTTATACATTTTTTTCCGTGTTTAAGTACTAATTTAGGCCTCAATCCTGCAAACACACACATTGACTTCAGTGAGACATCTTGTGCTTAAAGTTATATGCATGCTTACACACTGGAAAAACTGGGGCCTTTAATAGCAGGGATGTCCTTTTATTGTCTGTTCAGATGCTACAGAAAAGTGACCTTACTCATTTAATGCCTCTTTGCAAGAGAGCACAGAGTGAACCTAAAAGTTACTCTTCTCCAATCATCAAATTGAGAGAGGACCTGGGAAATCTCAGTTCTGCTTGATAAAATCATTTATTTTTTTACATGGTAGGAGAGATTGAGGCACTCTACCATCCATTCTTTATGGTAAGAAACTCTACAAAAAACTGACTGTCTCCCCAGCAAACTAACAAAAACTTTAGTTTCCATTTGCCCAGTTCTGGGTTTGGAACTGTATTCATGAAGGACAATTGACAAATATACCACATCAGCAAGTAGAGTGAAATAAATCTGAGCTCTTTTTCATATATCCATCAACGCCATTAAAATTTGTAGCTGTAGAGAATATTGCTTATGCTGTGATGCACCAGCTTGGGGCTCCTACAGTTAATGAATACTTCCCAGTTTGGTAAACTGAAGAACCAATCCCCGTCTTCTGCTTGGGACTCTTAAATTCACCTCTGTTGAATCCTCCAGACATAGCTTCTGTAGCACCCAAGAAAGAAGGCTATTAAAGGTATAGCCTTACTAGCAAACTCAATAGCCATGAATTGCTCCTGAACATAGCAATTGGGGAAGCTGCAGTGTAGCCAGAGTTTCATGAAGTTTGGCAGTGTGGACAAGGGCCATGAAATTAAAACACTTCAGTTAAAGTACCTACTTGCATTGAGAATTTTCACATTTGCAAGAAGCAGGAACAAGGTTCTGCAGCTCACTCTAAGCAAAATAAGACTGGGCAGTTCAGGCAACAGGAAGGGACCTAAAATCCTAAATGGAAAAAATTTGCAACAACAAGAGTGGTGCTTCCACTGCCTCCCAATCTGACATCACCACTAGCTCAAACATTTCCAAACTGGTGTATTAGAGCAGGAGAACCTTGTTTTTCAACAGTCATCAACCACATTAATCTCAGTAGTATTCAGTAGCTTTATATTACCTATAAATGTTTATATAGCTTACATATAATGCATTTACATGTTCCTTATGTATATAATATATATTAAACGGAACATGTAAATGCAGTAGAACCCTCAGAGGGTACGTCTACACTACAGATTATTCCGATTTTACATAAACCGGTTTTGTAAAACAGATTATATAAAGTCGAGTGCACGCGACCACACAAAGCATAATAATTCGATGGTGTGTGTCCATGTACCAAGGCTAGCGTCAATTTCTGGAGTGTTGCACTGTGGGTAGCTATCCCATAGTTCCCACAGTCTCCCCCGCCCATTGGAATTCTGGGTTGAGATCCCAATGCATGATGGTGCAAAAACAGTGCCGCAGGTGATTCTGGG